>NC_035449.2:145651945-145951945 GCF_002127325.2 Helianthus annuus
ATAAAATGTCCAAATAAAATATTTAGACCCGAGTTTTGGGGCGTTACAAGTCTACCCCCCTTAAATGAGGTTTCGTCCCCGAAACCTTTCTCATTCAAACCAAACCAATTCTACTCTTACCCCTTTTAAGTTATTCATCCACAATACTTATGTTAGATTCTGCTCCAGAGCTCTTATTAGTGTCTTTTACTTTATAATACTAGCACTTAGCACATATAATCACTAGCGTTTCATTCATCGAATTTTATTCGAATTGTATACGATTATTAATCGTACAAGCCTAAGTCTGCGGCTTGTTTCTAACTTCCTATACAAACATGTTACATTCATATATTTGCTAATCGAAACAAATCGATTTATTTTATACTACTCATACATCATACGCTATCTTTCATTTTGTTCACTATGAGCCATCCTAAACATTCCATTACTATCATTACTTCTTATTACCTTTAAGCTCTTAAGAGGGGTTGATATATTATTATGCGCATATTATAATCATTCAAAGGCTTATTGTTACAACCAAAATCACCCCCCTTAAACTCATTTATCCATACTTAACACGAAAACTAAGCATTATTTTCATGGTTACTATTGTTATTTATGCCATGCGTATCTTTTCTACAATGTCTTGTTCAAATGAACATGGCCAACAAGCCGAGCATCAAGGTTAGTATTTCTTAAGGATACTTGTCGTCTCTTACATTCTATCAGAATTTCCACAGTTACGAGCATTCAAGTTCTATACCACTCGACGATCATTACGAACATTTGAAATTCATTCTACATTTTTGCATTACGGTTTGTATATATATATTCTATTCTAATACATCCATCTCTAGTCGAGTCATAACCTCCTATTTAAGTTATAGCTCTTTTTATACATACCTGACGGAAGTAAATTCCATTGATTCGTTATCTTATCTTACGATGATTATCCCTTTTTACACTTATTACACCATCATCAAGTGCATTCTGGGTAACATCAACCTTCTTGCTGCCATCTGGCAAGGGAATTTTCCTTAGCATAGCATCCTTTTCTGGCTCAATATACAGACCATTATCAATCCCTTTCTTTCTCCACTCCTGAATTTTCTCCCCCTTTTTGGCATTATCTGGGGGGAGTTCATCAATAAAAAGAACTGTTGGAGGAGCAGTGCCAGTGGTTGTCAACAGATGGGCCTTTATAGCCTTGATGTCTGCTTGTGTGTTCTTGAACCTAGACTCCATTGTGTTTCTCAGCTCTTGAACATGTTTTTCATGTTATTGATCAGCCATCTGTTGTTGTTGTTGGAGAAAAGGTTGAAAAAGGTTCCAGAGCTCATTTGTAACATCTGCTGGTGGTGGAGCAGGTGCTTGAGGTGGAAGACCAGTGGATTGTACCATTTGAACTATCAACAACTGATGCAGCATTTCTTTGATTTCTGCAACAGAGGTATCCAGTTTTTCAACTCTTGCCGTCAATTCCTGGTACTTTAAACCATCACCCAATTCAATGGGATCATCTGATTTCCCACAAGCAGTGGTTTTATCAGAGATTGAGGTATGGAGTGTACTCCAAACATCAACAACTGATGCCCCTTGTTCTTGGTACTAGGGTCTTCTTCCGTCAACACTTGATAATCTTTTAATGGAACCAGTGGTTAAAACAAACTCACTAGCAGATAACAGAGGTGCTATAGAAGGAATTGCCTCCAAGGAAGTCTTATTAATATAACCACTGTCCAAGTGCAAACCAGTGGGTTCAACACTTGTAGTGGCTGCTTCACTTGGATTACCACCAAGAGTTACTTATAACTCAAGGGGTGTAACCTCCTCAGGTTGTGTTGGTGGGTTAGCAAAGATTGATACATCAGGCCCAGTCTGTTGTTGATGCATATTCTCATGAACAGGTGATAGAGAAGGACTGGTTTGTGCCTGGTTCAAATCAATTGCATCCAACAAAATTTTTGTATTTGGTGGAATTTTGGATGTGAGGGTAGGTGTAGAAAGAGAATGTGCCCCGGGCATTGGGCTGTGGATGATGGAGACGAGTGCCTCCAGAGCATCATGATGTGGTGACCCTTTTTGTACAACCTGTTCTTTTTGTGAAGAACCGGGAGGTGTTTCAGGTATGGTTTGAGATATTTTTACCAACTGCTGTGAGGAAGTAGCAGTAGTGGTTTCTCGTGACTTTTGTTTTGTCACAGGCAGTTGCTCTGGTATCTCATCCTCCAGAGTGCCTTTTTGGTAGGTTTGGGGGGTTTTTGAGTTTTCTTTTTCTGTGGCCTTTTGGTGATTGTAGGTGTGGGTTTCAAAGCAGTTGTTTTGCTACCTTGATCACCTAGAGCAGTGGGCTCAGCAGCAGATACCTAAGGAGCAGTGGTAGCTGTTAAATTCTGCTCAGGCACCTCTGCTTGTGTTTTGCAAGGTGTTGACATTCTGGTAAAAGTTTCAGCAGTTAAGCTGTGCATTTGAATAAATTCACCTTGGTTTATTACAGAAAGATCATCCTTATTGAATTTCTTTTCAAAATAATAGCTTAGAAATCTTGGAAACAGTAAGAATGATTTTGTTTCAACATTTTTAACCAAATCATTGAAGATTTCCTTGGAATAGTTAAAATCTTCTTCTTGTAGAATAGCATATCCCAAGTTTTGAATCTTCAATGGAATTTCATTAAAAGATGTGGTTTTATTTGAAACACACATGAGGAGGGTATGGAATAAAAACCTTGTTGCAGGAGGGAAGAAACCTTTTTGTAAGGTGTCCCTCTTCATCATTGTGTCTGCATACCCTCTTTCAATGAAGTCAATTTTTAACTCGTTTTTAGGAAAAGAATCTGTACCTTTCTGATCATCGAGCTGAAAAACCTCTGATATGGATTGTGGTGTTATTTGGACTGCTTTTCCCTGTAGAGTAGAGTTAATGGCTATGACATCTTTGCCTTGTTTGTCAAGGGTACAATTTTTCCAAAACTCTCTCTGGGTTTGCAGGTAGATGGGAGCATCTGCTGTAAGAAAAGTTTTGTACTTTGACGCAGTGATCATATCGAGGATGGAATCAAAGGTATCGATGGTGCCGAGTTTTGTGAGAAGACCCAGAAGATTGTGAGAAGTTTTGTGTGGAATTTATGTGGGTTTTGTCTTTTGAGAGGCCCCTTTTAAAGTTGATTTTGCGGAGGACTTCGATTTAGTCATTTTGAAGAAGACGATCGAAGAAATTTGTGAAGAAATTTGATGAAATGTGAAGAAACTGCTTTGAGAAGAGAATTTTTGAGAATTCAATTCGACAGTAAGACCATGTTTGGGGTTTTGAAGAGGGTTTTATAGAGGAAAAAGTGAATGCTGACGTGGCAGCGGTTACAAAAGGTCTGACCACTATGTACTATCCACGTACCATCCCCTGATGAAGCGAAGGACAGTACTTTTGTGAAAACTCTTGGTGAAGGCAGTGGTTGCAACGGTAATGGAGGCAGTGGATGACTTTTACTATCAGTGGATAGCATATTAGTGGATACAACACTGATTTTGAACATCAGTGCTTATCAAAGGAATATGAGAACAGGGGATGACTTTCAGCAGTGGACAGACTTTTGAAGTAGAGCAGACTTTTGAACTCGTCAGTGGTTATGGCAGACTTTTTAGGATTTTAATGAAAAATTCATTTTTAGCTATTTTTAAGGATGGATTTTTGATTTTCTGAAACCATTTTAATGCTTTTATTCGTAGAAAAACAAGATTTTGCCTGTTACTCCATGTTTAGCATGCCAATCCTAGAGATCAAGCTTTCAAAGGTGGATGTGTCTAATGCTTTGGTTAGCACATCTGCCAGCTGATCCTTAGTTGGAACATGATGCAGAGAAATCAAACCTTTTTCATAGAAATCCCTCACAAAGTGATGTCTGATGTCAATGTGTTTGGTGGTTGAATGAGAAACTGGATTTTTGATGATATTTTCTGCTACCTGGCTATCCAACATGAGTGGTGTCTTCAAGGCAGTGATACCAAAATCCAGCAACTGATTTTGAAGCCAGAGCAGTTGGGCTGTACAGCTTGCAGCAGCTATATATTCTGCCTCAGCAGTGGATGTGGAAACAGCTGCTTGCTTTTTGCTTTGCCAAGACACTAAGCAATTGCCTAGGAATTGGCACCCTCCTGAAGTGGACTTCCTTGTCTTGTCACATCCAGCAAAGTCACTATCTGAGAAGCCTGAAAGCTCAATTTTACCATCAGCTGGATACCAGATACCAAGTGTGGGAGCACCTTTTAGGTATCTGAATATCCTTTTTACAGTAATAAGGTTTGACTTTCTAGGGGCTGACTGGGATCTTGCACAGACACATGTTGAAAACATGATATCTGGTCTAGATGCAGTTAGGTACAATAACGACCCAATCATGCTTCTATATAAGGTCTGATCAACCAAATCATCCTTTTCATCAGACATGACCAATTTATTGGTTGCAATGGGTGTACTACATGGCTTACAATCATCCATATCAAATTTCTTTAAAAGTTCTTTGGCATATTTGCCTTGATGGATGAAAGTGCCATCTTGCAGCTGCCTTACTTGGAGACCAAGAAAGCACTGGAGTTCACCCATAGCACTCATTTCAAACTCAGTTGTCATGAGTTGCCTGAACTCTTCACACATTTTATTACATGTGCTTCCAAAAATGATGTCATCCACATAAATTTGGACAATCATCAAATCCTTTCCTCTCCATTTTAAAAACAGTGTTTTATTAATTCTGCCTCTGGTGAAACCAATGGAAAGTAGAAAGGTGGAAAGAGTTTCATACCAGGCCCTTGGTGCTTGTTTAGGCCATACAAAGCTTTAGTCAGCTTGTAGACATGATCTGGATTAAATGGATCCTCAAAACCTGGAGGTTGACAAACATAAACCTCCTCTTGAATCTTACCATAGAGGAATGCACATTTGATATCCATTTGATACACCTTGATGTTGTGGTTGACAGCAAAGGCCAAAAATAATCTGATTGCTTCAAGTCTTGCAACAGGGGCAAAAGTTTCATCATAGTCAATGCCCTCTTCTTGTCTGAAACCTTGAACCACAAGCCTGACTTTATTCTTGACAACAATACCCCTTTCATCAGTTTTATTTTTGAAGACCCATTTTGTGCCAATATGACTTACACCCTCCGGCAATGGATCAAGCTCCCATACTTGTTGTCTTCTAAACTGTTGGAGCTCCTCTTGCATGGCTTCTTGTGATAGAAAACCAGCAAACTGTTGGTACTTGACTGGCTGATGAAGTGATAGAAAACCAGCAAAAAGATAAATGTTTTGGGATTGACTTCTTGTGAGCACCCCTTCATTGATGTTGCCAATAATTTGATCTGGTGGATGAGATTTCAAGAAGATGAGCTCTCCTTGGTATGGAACAATGGCATTGAGTGGTGAGGGTTGCAGATGTGTATCATCTGAGCTAACCACTGCTGGTGACTTTGATGACCCAACAGTGGCTTCAAAAGGTGGTGGCATAGGGGGTAAAGGTGTGGACACATGCTGACTTTGATCCACTGTTTAAGGACTTTTATCAACAGTGCTTGATGATGTGGACGTAGTGGTTAATGAGCTACCTTGGTCAACAACTGTTGAGGTAGCAGTGGTTGAGCTTTGACAGCTGTTTTGGACATCTGTTGCTCTTCCCATTGTGGCAGACTTTTGTTGAGGAATGATGATCTCATACCCATAGTCTGGTGATGAATTCTCAGATGGACCTGCACTGTTAGTCTTGACAGCAGTATTTTTAAAAGTGAACTTATCAAGATCAAACAAATCTGTAGGATTTGCTGGAATTTTAAGTGATGAAAGTTCATTGAACTTTACATTCAAAGTCTCCTCCACTGCTTTGGTCCGTGTATAAAAAACTTTGTAGGCCTTAGTAGTGGTTGAGTATCCCAGGTGGTATCCCATATCAATTTTGGCTGTAAACTTTGAGATAGAATCTTTTAAGTTTAAAATGAAACATGGGCAACCAAAAACTTTGAGATATGAGATTAATGGCTTTATTTTATACAGCAGTTCATAAGCAGTCTTTTGATGCCTGGGGTTGATTAAAACTTTGTTTTGAACATAACAAGCAATGTTTACTACCTCTGCCCAAAAAGTTAATGGCAAACCTGAATCTGCAAGCATGGTTCTGGCAGCCTCTATCAAGGTTCTGTTCTTTCTTTCAACAACCCCATTTTGTTCTGGTGTCCTTGGAATGCTGTACTGCCTCATAATTCCTTTTGACACACAGAAATCATCCAACTCCTTATTCCTGAACTCTGTGCCATTGTCACTTCTGAAGATTTTTACTGGAAGGTCAAACTGCTGTTCAACCTGTTTCACAAAGTCTTGCAGTATGCCTGCAGTCTCATCTTTTGAGTGTAAAAAGTAAGTCCATGTAAACCTAGAGAAGTCATCAACAATAACCAAACAATATCTCTTTTTCTTGAGACTCATGACTTTCACTGGGCCAAACAAATCCATATGAAGCATTTGCAAACATTTGGTTGTTTTAGACTCATCAATGGATTTGTAGGAGCTTTTATGTTGTTTTCTTTTTAAACAGGAAACACAATGCTCTGGACAGGTGAACAGTTTTTGAGGTAAACCCCTAACCAGACCCCAATCTTCTGTGCCACAGTTCTGTCTCTTTGTTTGATGCAGCTGAGAACAGGCAGACATTAGTTCTGGGACACTCTTTTGACATATCAACAACATAAACATTGCCACTTCTTTGAGCAACAAGTTTAGTTTTGCCATTTTCTATTATTGCTTCAATCTTTTCAACCATTTCTGGTCCAACAATCCTACAACACTCCTTTGTGAAGAATGACCCATACCCCTTGTCACTCATTTGTGAGACACTCAGGAGGTTGAATTTCAGATTGTCTATCAGATTGACATTTTCAAATTTTACATTTCCAGACTGAACTGTACCAGACCCCAGAACTTTCCCTTTACTATTATTTCCAAAGGATATATCACCCCCTCCATGGATTTTGAAATCTTTGAGTAGGGATTTACATCCTGTCATGTGCCTGGAGCCTCCACTATCTACATACCAAAGACTATCTAAGCATGCAGAAGCTCCCTGCACATGAAGTAAACGTATTAGTTCATTAAGGTCTCCAAAGCCAATAAGGCTTTCGATGGGGTCTCATCAGTGTCTGGGATGGTGACAGATGCATGGACAGTGGTTAGCTCAGGGGTTTGAACATTTTTGGGAATGTTTTTCTCTAACCACTGTTGGGGGTCTTGGCCAATCACCTATTGATAACCAAAAGGATGCCTGTTCACTCTTGGTTTAGAGGGCTTTTTGTGAGCCTCATAAACATGTGGGATCCTTTGGTATGATGGTTGTCCTTTGCCTCCCCTGAATTGATTAGCAGGGGGTGCATCAGTCACGTGAACATCCCTTTGAACAGATGTTTGGTTCAGCTGTTTTGTGACAGCTGTTTGGACTGGCATAAATAGTGGTTGCTTCTTTGTGAATTTGACAGATGATGTTGATGAACTTAAGGATGTTTTTGCTGTGTACTCCTTGTTTTTCTCATCAAAGTTTTTGAGATACACACATTCCTTAGTTTTGTGATTATTTTTACCACAGATGGTGCAGCTCTCAGCAGGTACAATGACACTTGTTTTGTTTAGATCATGTGCTTTTAGATGAAAACAGTCTTTTGTTAGATGATTTCTTTTTTCACAAAAATCACAAAACAGGTTTTTAATCTTTTCTCTCTTGTTCCTTTTCTCAGATTCCTTTGCAACAGAGTTTTGAACCACTTTTGGGATATCTTTGATTGGAATGATCTTTGCTGTGACACCCCAGGGAAACCAGTAAACTATACAACTTAACTAGCTTCCTCAGTAACCGCACGCTAAATTTCGGGACGAAATTTCTTTCAAGTTGGGGATAATGTGACAACCCGTAACTTCAAGTTAGTGCCTTAACCTAGCGTAGTTAATTTTGTCATGCAATCATTTAGCATTGTTGGAATTATGTGTTACTTTACGAATGATTTGACAAATACATGAACTTGATGATGAAACTGTAAATTGTATGTGTTGTGCGTGTATTATGTAATAGATAATACTTAGGGGTGTTTAGTGTTAATAATGAAGATAAAAAAAACCTCCCAACCCTAATCATTCTCACCAATTCCAATCATACGGCAGTGAAAGTTCTCTAATCATTTAGGGTTTCACCAATCTCTAAACTCTTGATCTTTGATCTTTCAATCGTTCTAGAGCAAACCCCACGTCAAATCTAAGGTAATGTTTACATCATACGTTGTTATTCTTATCCAATTGATCTCATGCAAACCCTAGTTCTCCAAACAATGATTCTGTGATTAGTTGATCTTTTAGATTGTTTGTAAGATGATTTGTAATTGTCTGATGATTTTCCTGTGATTAGGATCAATCCACATGCTAGAATAGTTAAACTTTTGGTTGATTCGTATGAAAGAATAGGGTTTTGATCGTACTGAATTATTGTAACTGTTAAATCAGAAACCATAATTTGGCTTGTTGATTAGTAGTGTTGTTGTTTGGGGTTAACAGTCCGGGCATTGTGAAGTCACAAGTCTGAGTTTCGTAAATATGAATGGTTTGAGTTTTATAAATGATAAATGGTCTGAGTTTTGTGATAGGCTTGGTCCGAGTTTGATGAGGAGGATTTTGGTCCGAATTTTGTAACATGAACATGGTCCGATTTTTATAAGGGTAATGCATGGTCCGACTTTTGTAGGAGAAAACATGGTCCGAATTTGTATAAAGCTCCTTGGGTCCGAGTTTTATGAATATGAATGGTCCGAGTTTTATGATGAAGACTTGATCCGAGTTTTGTATGATGATATTGGTCCGAGTTTTGTATGATGTTATTGGTCCGAGTTTTGTATGATGGTTTGGTCCGAGTTTTAAGAGGTGGTGCTTGGTCCGAACTTTGTTATTGATGTATGGTCCGAATTTTTATAAGCAATGTGTGGTCTGAGTTTTATTAATGCTTATATAGCCCGAGTTCGTTAAAGTTTGAAAGGTCCAAGTTTAATAATATTTAGAACTTGAATCAGGTTAAATGTTGGATGAAAAACACTTATCCTACCACTGTATATTACTGTATGTTACTATGTTACTGTATGTACTGTATGTTACTGTATGAATGTGCAATCTATGTCATGTCAATCTGTAAACAATTATCACACGGAACACTGTTGTTTGGACACCAAGGAATTGTAAACCTTATTTGAACGCAAACACTTACATTGAGTTTATGTGCAATATACCTTAGGTCGCGTGTAACGGACCTAACCATTAATTAACACTAGAAGCATACTTAACATACCGAGCAAACCTTACCAAGGCATGGGATTCCCGGTGGGTAGGGAATGGGATTGAAGGAAAAGGATTGATGAATTATTTGGATTACACTGTTACTAGACTATCTACCATCGTCCTCGGTTGCGAAGGACCCTTACGTAAAACCTACATAATGCTTGTGCTTACTACTGTCCTCAGGGTTCGAGGGACACTTACGTAAAACCTATGTAAACTCCTACATACCACTGTCCTAGGGTTATGAAGGACACTTACGTAAAACCTACGTAAACCCCCGCGTACCACTGTCCTCGGGTTAAGAAGGACACTTACGTAAAACCTACGTAAACCTCGTACGTACTACTGTTCTCGGGTTAAGAAGAACACTTATGGTTACCCCTAGTCTAGTACATATCACATGGGAAGCCCCCACTAACTGAACATACTCTCATGGGAAGCCCCCACTAAATGAATATACAATTGACTTAGTTATTAACGCATGGTGATGCAACGAACTTACTTTCTGTGAACTCGCTCAACTAGTTGTTGACTTTCTATTACATGCCTTGCAGGACCATAGGTACTTTTGGAGCTTGCATGGGAGGAGCAGTCGTTGTGGGCACGGATTGTGGATGTTATGATGAAAACATTAAGACTCTTTAAACTTAACACTTGTGTTGGATTTTCATACTGTGCTTCCGCTACTTAAACTATGTTTTGAAATGAACACCAATTGTATTGTGATGGATTACATTTACTTTTACTTATTATTTACATGTTTAATATGATTGGTGGCTTGATCCTGGTAAGTCACGCTCCCAAGCGGTGATACTCCGCGGGTGGATTTTGGGGGTGTGACAGATTGGTATCAGAGCCATTGGTTATAGAGAACTCGGTTTTAATAAGGGAAAAACGTTTTTATTAAAACCAGACTATAACCAGTACAGTGCTCAACGATCCACAACGACGCCTTGCTCCACGTGCAAGACTCAACATTCTAGGTAATATGGTTTATGTTTATTGCCTACATACTAGAATTGCATAGAACTTTGCTCGTGGTATGCTTAGATTACATTGCCTACTATTCGTTATTGCCTGAGAACACTTGTGTGCTTACTCTCTTCTGTCATCGCACTATTCGCGAACCTCCCTCACTTATGTTACATTTGCTATGAAGATCATGGCCGAACGTATTAACTTGACTCAAGCCCAGTTGATGGCTCTCATCAACGAACAAGTTGCTGCGGCACTTGCAGCTGCACAAGCAGGTAGTATACCCTGCAGTTGTGACTCACACTAGGATCTTTAGATCCTACATTCCTAAACCAATTCTTGTGTTTAACCTTGTCCTATTCTTAAACACTAGGTCAACACGCTCAGCAACCTGTTTGCACTTTCAAGAACTTTATGGACTGTCGTCCTAGCACGTTCAGTGGCACTGAAGGAGCAGTGGGACTCCTCCATTGGTTCGAAAAGCACGAGTCGGTATTTGAGATGTGTGAATGCCCTGAGGCTCGCAGGGTGAAATACGCCACTGGTACTCTAGAAGGAATTACGCTGACTTGGTGGAACGCGCAAGTTCAGATTTTAGGGTTGGCAGCTGCTAACGCCACCCCTTGGAATGATTTCAAAGAGCTGATTAAACGGGAATACTGCACACGTGATGACATCCACAAGTTGGAAGTGGCGCTCTACCATCTGAAAATGACAGGTTTGGAAATTGAAGCTTATACGAAGCGGTCAAACGAGCTGGCCATCTTGTGTCCAACTATGGTGGACCCTCCAGTCAAGCGCATTGAGTTGTACCTCAAGGGGTTAGCACCAGAAATTCAGAACCATGTGACATCAGCTAACCTCAATAATATCCAGGATATTCAGCGTCTTACTCATCGCCTCACGGATCAGGCAGTGGAACAGAACAGGCTACCTAAGCGCGTCAGCGCTACTGCTACCGCTACCACTCCTGCTACTCCTGCTACTCCCAGTGACATCAAGCGGAAATGGGAGGGGGATTCCAGCAAGGGTTCAGCTTCAGTTCAGTCTCAGGTTCAGCAGCAAAAGACTGACCACTACCAGAGTCCCAGTCAGCAATCTTCTGGTAGTCGCGGGCAGAGAGTTTATCGCGGAAATCACCCCAGGTGCAACAACTGTAACAGACACCACAGCGGCCAGTGCAACAAGGGTCGTTGTCAGAGGTGTCTCAAGATGGATCATGAGGCCAAGGATTTTAGGAGCCCGTGACCTGTAACTCAGAATCAGCAGCAACAGCAAGCACAGCAGAATCAACAACAGGGCAACAAGGGATGTTTTCATTGTGGCGCTGAAGGTCACTTCAAAAGACACTGCCCTCAGTTAAACCGAAACCAGAACAACAACAACAACAATAACCAAGGCAACGGAAACAACAACGGTGGGAACAACAACGGCAACGAAGCTAGGGGACGTGCATTTGTGCTGGGGCAGGGTGATGCCAGGAATGATCCCAACGTAGTTATGGGTAAGTTTCTTCTTGACAACTTTTATGTTACTGTATTGTTTGATTCGGGTGCGGATGCCAGTTATATGTCCTTGAAAGTTAGTCAAATGTTAAAACGTGCACCAACTCCCTTAAAGACCAAGCATGTTGTAGAACTAGCTAATGGTAAGAGTCTAGAGGCCACGCACATAGTTCAAGGTTGTAATCTTATCCTCACTGGTCAAACTTTCTCTATCGATCTTATCCCTATAGTTCTGGGTAGTTTCGACATCGTTATTGGTATGGATTGGTTATCCCAACAGCAAGCAGAGATTTTATGCAAGGAAAAAATAGTTCGTATTCCCTGTTCTGGTAAAGAACCCCTCGAAGTTCAAGACGACAAGAGTGGTGCTGTGGTTGGCATCATCTCCTTCCTGAAGGCTCAGAAATGTTTACGAAAGGGTCACACTGCCATTTTGGCACTAGTTACGGACGCATCCACGAAAGAGAAAAGAATAGAGGATATCCCAGTTCTACGCAATTTTCCTCAAGTGTTTCCTGAAGATTTACCTGGGCTACCGCCTCATCGCCAGGTCGAATTCCAGATTGAACTAGCTCCTGGAGCAGCACCTATAGCTCGTGCACCATATCGATTAGCTCCAACTGAACTGGAAGAACTGTCTATGCAATTGCAAGAGCTCTTGGATAAGGGCTTTATTCGTCCTAGCTCTTCGCCCTGGGGAGATCCAGTGTTATTCGTGAAAAAGAAGGACGGTACTTTCAGGATGTGCATAGATTACCATGAACTGAATAAGGTGACAGTGAAGAACCGCTATCCTCTTCCACGTATTGATGACTTATTCTACCAGTTGCAAGGGTCGAGCTACTACTCCAAGATAGATTTGAGGTCAGGTTACCATCAGCTGAGAGTCCGGGATGAGGGCGTCTCTAAAACAGCTTTCGGAACTCGCTACGGCCACTACGAGTTTCTAGTCATGCCGTTCGGGCTAACGAACGCACCTGCAGTTTTCATGGGTCTTATGAACAGGGTGTGCAAGCCTTATTTAGACAAGTTTGTGATTGTTTTCATCGACGACATCCTGATCTACTCCAAGAGTCAGGAGGAACACGAGCAGCATTTGTGACTTATCTTGGAACTTCTTCGAAAGGAGCAACTGTACGCCAAGTTTTCAAAATGCGACTTCTGGCTCCGTGAAGTCCACTTTCTAGGCCATGTGGTAAACAAGGATGGGATTCATGTTGATCCATCCAAGGTAGATTCGATCAGGAACTGGCCTGCACCGCGTACACCAACGGAAATACGCCAATTCTTGGGTTTAGTGGGTTATTACAGACGGTTCATCAAAGACTTCTCAAAGATCGCACAGCCGCTTACATTGCTAACACAGAAAGGTGTTACCTATCGTTGGGGTAATACACAAGAAACGGCTTTTCAACACCTAAAGGATAGGCTCTGCTGCGCACCTATTCTCTCATTGCCAGAGGGCACGGACGATTTTGTGGTCTACTGCGACGCGTCGATTCAGGGTCTTGGTTGTGTATTGATGCAAAGAGATAAAGTCATTGCCTACGCCTCGCGCCAACTTAAAGTTCACGAGCGGAACTACACTACGCACGATTTAGAGCTGGGAGCTGTTGTTTTCGCGCTCAAGATATGGCGACACTACCTGTACGGTACCAAGTGCACTATCTACACCGATCACAGGAGTCTCGAGCATATCTTCAAGCAGAAGGAATTGAACATGCGGCAACGTCGATGGGTCGAGCTACTTAATGATTATGAATGCGCTATCAAGTACCATCCAGGCAAAGCCAATGTTGTGGCTGACGCTCTCAGTCGAAAGGATACTGTACCTAGACGCGTGCGAGCATTACAGCTTACTATTCAGTCTAGTCTTCCTGCACAGATACGAGATGCTCAGGTGGAAGCATTGAAACCAGAAAACGTAAGGGCTGAAGCCTTACGTGGCTCAAGGTGTGACAACCCTCACAAAACCAGGTATCCGTACGATTCAACTAATAATTAATTGCTGCTTAATTACTGTGCTTACTTGAAATTACTGATGAACTGCTACTTGATTCCTGATACTTGTACATATCTGCATCATACTTTGATTTCCGTCACTACATTATTTACATACTAAACTCTAGTGACAAACATGATGCACAAAAGCACCGTAGCACTATGAACGGATAACCTATTGAACATGCTGATAAAGCCAGCATCAGGCAGATACTGCCTCTAAGGCCTGTATGAGCCAGAAATATTTTACTACACCCATAGTGAGTGTAGGGATACAAGGGTTGTAGAACTGCGTCTCTAGGAATAAGATACAGTGATCGGATGTGCCTAAAACATACACTGAGCACAAAACACAGCACTTTAATTAACATTCAGCTTCTAGCTGGCTAATAAAGTGCCAAAACATGAGGAAAATATTCCTGACACTTTGGGGAATAAGTTGTGTCACAAAAAAAAAATGGTATTAACGACACTTTAAAGCTTTGTTAAGCGCTTTAACGGATCACTATCCAACCGAACAACCGGACTATACCCGGAACATGAAAATATTGACATTAACAATATTGATCTTTTTCTGAGCCAGTTAGGGTCCCTGAACACCCTAACACCCGCGTTAAAGCACAACACATGACTAACCAAGTTAGTCCCTAAATCTAACCTAGTTAACTCAACTAATCACCAACTAAATAGTTGAAAAGGAACTAGTACCCCCCCCCCATTGTAATCGGCCCAAACTAGGGGG
Organism: Helianthus annuus; assembly: GCF_002127325.2. NCBI lineage: Eukaryota > Viridiplantae > Streptophyta > Magnoliopsida > Asterales > Asteraceae > Helianthus > Helianthus annuus. The sequence goes on from NC_035449.2 coordinate 145,666,501, forward strand.
GACACACTTGTACAAGTTTGATTATTTTAATTAGAGATGTCTAGTATCTAGACAACATATGGACCAATGGATCAAGAACTTGTGATTGTCTATAAGTAATGGCCTAAACACATAAGAACTCACACTCCACACATCACAACCAACTCTCTCCTCTCTTGCCTCCATACTCTCGGCCGAAACACCCCTCCCCTCTACACCCATTTTCGGCTCTTGATCTCCACATTCCAAGGTTATACAAGTGTTACGGGTCACGCATTAGGAGTCTTGGAGCAAGCGGAAGACGAAGGACCTCTCTATCTCGCTTTTATCCACCTCTTTTTCGCATAGATTCTTCCCTAGCCTCGAGCTAGAGGTATAATGCTTAAAACTCGTACTCGAACTAATCTAAGGTGGTTAATAAGATATATGATGACTAAAACTCGGAATCTTGCATTTTGAAGCATTAAAGTCTACTAAAATTACAAGTATTGTTGGTTAAAAGCATATAAGTTGTGTAAAAGTTGTAGTAATTGAAATTTGTGGTTACCTAGACCCGATCTACGTTGTGGTAGCTCGGATCACCATTTAACCCGGTTTGGTTAAGATCATGGATCTTGACATAAGCTTGTTTTAAATGAGACAAGGGTTAAAAGGTGAAACTCTACCACACGAGAAACATGAACTTGTGTAAAAGTATTTTTACTTGTAAAATAGTGTTTGAAACTGGCGGATCCACGTATGTACAAATGGTATTTTCAAAGAACCACATATCAAAGAAACCATGTTTTCTAAAAGACGGATCTTACACTAACAAGTATGATTTTTATAAACCACAAGTGTGTAGACACTTGTGAAATGAAAGGTTCGACAAAATAACAAACTTTGTAAAAGATGACGAGAAGTTGTAAAGATGGATTTACTTTAAAAACGAGGTTTTTACGAGATCGATCTACTTTATATAAAGATCCACGAAATATAATGGGATTTACACTATAGTTTTCGGAAAAACTACAAGTTCATGCAATTATGCGATCTACATACTTGTCGACTAGTTTGATGTGTCGGAAATGGTTTGATTGAATAAAGAAGTTGTTGAAATTGATTTTGTAAAAGAAAATGATACGCTTGAAAGCGTGGCCACCTCCAGTTACCGAGGAAACTCTGGCGAAATTTTTCTAAAAACCTAACACTTAGAAATATTTACACTACAAGCGTTAGAATTATTTTTGACATGTTTTCAAAATATATTTCGCCACGACTTTATTTACAAATATTCGGAGGTGGGATTTTCACAAAACTAAACGTGATAAATATATGTTTAGTAAATATATTTTCACCACACTGTTTATGATTATTTTGTGAAAATACATAAATATTATTTTTAGAGTAAAAATAATATTTACGAACGTTAACAGATCCAAAATAATACGAACGCCTCTACGATAATTATATAAGTTACACCGGTAATTACTATTACCACACGAATGATAAAACGTAACTTACGCATTATACAGAAATATTCATGAACGCGTATTTTATCGACGTATTATTTTTGGGGAAAATTATGTGAGATGGAAATATAATATTTTTGAGAAAAATATTTATATTTTTGGAATTGGAAATAAAAATATATTAAGTGAGACTTAATGATATAATTCGAACGCACATGTATTAAATCCCCCATCCTTGGGAAGGAGATTAACTACCAAGTATATGCGAAAAGTAAACACGAAATAGTTGTCTAACTATTTCCCAAAAACTTAAACTATAAAGCTAAGGCACGGCCGTCCGTCTAATAGAATTAGCACATGTAGGTCGTTGCACAGCTGCCCGATTTGGAGTACTTGGTAGAGACGCACCGACTGTGAGTTCATGTCCCCCTTTTCTCTTAACTGTTTTCAGTTTTCTAAACTGCGGGGGTGAAATACATGTTACTATGATTACGAATATTTCTTACATGGTATGGTCAGCTAAGGAAGGAACTGTTAGGTTATGTGATTTGGGTAGGTGAAACCTTAAGAACATTAGTCCTCGTAGTACGATCGAGGGATACAAGTGATAGGCCTATTTGAGCATAACAAACCCCACCCATGCGCCCTAAGGTTGGACCATGTGGTGACCTTGTCTTAACACCACCCATGCGCCCGCAGGTTGGACCATGTGGTGACCTTGTCGTAACACCACCCATGCGCCCGCAGGTTGGACCATGTGGTGACCTTGTCCTATCCCCTCCCATGCGCCCGCAGGTTGGACCATGTGGTTACACATTAACTGATATGTTTCCTTATTTGCTTTCATACCAGAGTTTACAAAATATTCACACTTACAATGGTTATAAAGGTTTATTCGCGCGCACATACTAAACACATGAACTCGCTCAACATTATTGTTGATTTTTCAACTTACATGTATTTCAGGGAATTAAAGGATCTGGCACGGTATGGCACGTTTTCCCGCTGCACTAGTTTCCGAGGTCATCCGGGGTTTAGGGAATGTGACTCTTTCCTGGACAAGTCACAATCCTTAAACCATGCTTATGTTATGTTTGAGTTTGTAATGTTTGTTGAACAAGGTTATGGTTGTTAGGGTGTTTTCCCGTCAAAACAATGTTATGGTATTTTGGTTCTAAACTTAGTCAAATGGATGATCTTGCATGTTTTTAATTCATATAGCTTTGTTATGATTAAGCTATGGTATTAAGAAGTCACACCAAATTAACCACGCTTCCGCAAAGCCAGGGTGTGACAGCTTGGTATCAGAGCTCTGATCATAGCGAACTAGGATTCCTTCTCGAGTCTAGACTATGATCACTAGGGCTCTCACGAAAACATTTTTACTGCATACCACTTAAGTCCAGATCCAAAACGTTTTTTCAAACAAATGTTGAGCACATTTTATTTAGTTATTATTTAGACTCAGTCTTGGAGGCTGAGGCTCGGTCTTGGAGGCCGAGGCTCGATCTTAGAGATTGAGGTAGATGGCTAGCTAGGCTAGGAAGAATAGGCTCAGTCATGGAGGCTGAGGCTCGGTCTTAGAGGCCGAGGCTCGATCTTAGAGATCGAGGTAGATGGCTAGTGAGACTAGGAAGAGTAGGCTCAGTCATGGAGGCTGAGGCTCGGTCATGGAGGCCGAGGCTCGATCTAGGAGGTCGAGGTAGATGATAGAGCAGCCTTGGAGGCTGGGAGGAACTTGGCTAGTGGGACTAGGAATATCAGTCTGGGAGGCTGGGAGGCTAGTGGGACTAGGATAATTATTTGATTGCTTATTACTGACTAACATGTTTATATGTTGATGTGATTGATTGTTATACGTATATGTGTTTTTGTTACAAACGTCATGCTTTCATCATGTACAAGAAAGATGGACACTACGAATCCCATGGCCATAGTATCAGACGACATAGTTTCATCGGAGCACGAGGTGTACATTTCCGATACTACCGGCACAGACGATGACGACTTTCAGCCCCATTGCGCTGCCTGATGTCGTAGCAGAGCCTACTGATGGCCATCTTGTTGGGAATTTGCCACTCACGGTGATCCCTGCTCCTGTGCCCCTTGCCGCTTATCCCATTGTTGATATGCCCCTGACATGGCCTCTGTCAACGATAACGATCTACTAGAGGAGGACCCATTCGAGGGCGAGGCCCTATTGCTGCTGGTATTAGCCTACTGCTTGCGGACGCTCCTGCGGGGGAAACTCATGCCCATTCCCCTGTCCCAGACTCATTGAGTTTCCGACATCCGCATTTTCGCATATACAGGGAGTGCAGCACCATTCACACGACGCTGACCCTGATACGGCATCATCAGTTGCACCGGTTCCCGCACACAGCTTTGAGTTTGATCACAGTATTGAGGGTGATCTTGTTTTTCCACCTGGTTTTGGTCCAGACCATGACACGGAGTCCATATACTCAGACCAGCCCTTGGAGGATGCTGTGGTCCATATCGACCCTATGTTTGATGATCCAGCTGATTTTGAGATGGAGTTTGTTGATCCGGAGCCGGCTGTGGCCCCTGAGCCAGGAGTTGCTCCCGACCCCGCATTGGAGCATGACCCTGTTCATGCCGATGCACCTGCTGTTGCTCCTTGATTGATCATCTGCTTGGACGAGAGAAAATTTGGGGTAACTGTGCAAGACAATTTATTATTATGGGGGCCCACGTAATAACGACTTGTAGTGCACAGAAATCCTGGTGGACTCTGCGGGTCAAGCTAATAAAAACCCATGTGGCAGGAAATAACTCGAACACGAATGACCAAGGCAATGAAGCCTCGAGTTCATTCTATTTCAAGCAACAAGCCAAATTGGCAAGCCTATGTGAAGGCTCAGTAATTTATTTCCCCACCCATACATTGAGTATATTTACGTGTAAAATTAGGTGAGTACATGATGGCTTATAGTGTTATGTATCTCATAGACAATTGGAAAGTTGTCTAACCCACTTCATGCCATTTCGACAGAAGAGAATGCCACCCAGGCGTGACACAAACACCAGTATGTTGCCAAGGATAGAAGCCGAGCTGCAAAAACGCATCTCACAGGCAAATGCATGACATAAAGCACTCCGCACTAAGCACAACGATGGCACTACTAGAAATAACCCCCCAAACTGACCGCACCTATAAGAAGTTCCTGAACTGCAAGCCTTTGAACTTCGACGAAACAGTAAGCGCCATTGCATTTGTTCGTTGGTCCGAAAAGATTGACTCCATTCTAAAAATGACTAACTGTTCACCCCAACAGAGTGTTACCTTTACCTCGGGGTCATTTCTAGATGGCACACTCTCATGATAGGATCTTCAGATTCAGACCCTTGGTACAGATGCTGCTTATGCACTGAGCTGGGACGAGCTCAAGGAAATGATTAAGGAGAAATATGGTTCTAAGAGTGGAATAACAGGAGCTTGAGATGGACGAACCAGAGATTCCTGAACATGTCCAGCGATCGCACGACTTGCCTAGGGTCATCACCTACTGAGTCATTGATGTTGTATGATACAGTTGGGTACCTGTAAACCTTACATTCTGGTCTCGATTTGTGGCAATGCAATCGCAGTGATCTATTGTTTATGTTCTATGACATGAGATGTTATGTGATTGATTTATTTATAACATGAGATGTTATGTGTTGATATTGTTGTATACTTACGTACACTTTACTTACTATGACCTGACCCATACGATCATCATTTAGAAGATGCCTCCAAGACGGGATGTACGCATACCCACCAACGAGGTGGAACTTCAGGGAATCATTGCTGCAGTCATCGCACAATACGAGGCCCATCACTCCGAGCGCAACGGAGGTACCTCAGGAAATAACCCACCCAACGGCTGCACCTACAAGCAGTTCTTAGGCTGCCAGCCCCTACATTTTGATGGCACTGGGGGTGCCGTAGCCTTCGTACGCTGGATTGAGAAGACGGACACTGTTTTGCGTGCGAGCAAATGCGCCCCAAGAGATCAGGTCACGTACATTTCCGGGCTGTTCCGAGATGGGGCTCTGTCATGGTGAAACTTCAGGTTCAGACAATGGGCGAGGCTGCTGCGTATGCTCTATCATGGGACGAGCTGAAAGAGCTAATGCATAAAACGTACTGTTCGAGAACAGAAAGCCAGAAGGTGGAAACTGAGTTCTGGAACTTGAAGATGGAAGGTCCAAAAATAGCTGAGTATGTGGAGAAGTTCCAAGTTCTATCGCGTATCGTTCCTTACATGATAGATCCGGAGTTTAAAAGGATTGAGCGTTTCATTTGGGGATTGGCACCCCAAATCATGAGCATGGTAACAGCATCAAAGCCTGCAACAATCTCTGAGGCCATCAATCTAAGTGTAGCCCTGACGGAAGAGGCAATCAGGATGAACAAATTTTCAGCCTCTGAGGAGAAGAAGGAGACTCATGTAGAGTCATCTGGGGACAACAAGAGGAAGTTGGCGAATTTCAAACAGGGTACCCAGTCGAGTAGCGACGACAAGGCCAAAAAGAGAAAAGAGTACACGGGTATCCTACCAAAGTGCGACAACTGTCGACGTCACCATAACGGGCGGTGTAGATATGGAAAATGTGGTAACTGTGGCAAGGTGGGACATGTCAAGGAAACATGTCGGCAATCTACTGAACATGGAAATAGAGGTCAAGATGGTAACGGAAATCGTGGAGGAAATAACGACGACGACAACTATCAAGGCAGGGATGGTGACGATCAAGGCTGTGGCCAAGCATGTTTTAATTGCGGTGATGTGGGGCATTTCAGGAAGTATTGCCCTAAGAACACTCAGGCACGTGGATGAAAGCTCAACAGCGGGGATAGAATCCAAGCGTGGATATCGGTACGTCTCATAATAGTCAATGTTACGCTCTATTTGACAGTATTGTCAAATTTTAGCTTCAGAAAATATAGTTGTTTTAGTAGTAAGTAACCTAGATACCCAGTTCTCGATAGAACAAGCCTAAAAGAAGCTTCGATGTGATAATTGGGATGGACTGGTTGTCGAACAACCCAGCGGAGATTGTCATCCGCACCCCGACGACGAACGGAGAAATGATTGTGATTCATGGAGCAAGATCCGCTCCTACGGATTATCAGGCAAGGAAGACACAAAAATTTTCGCACAAAGGATGTGTTGCATTCTTGGCTCATGTCGTGGAAAAGAAGCCGAAGAACCAAAACCCGAGGATATCCTTGTGATTGGAGAATACCCCGAAGTCTTCCTCGAAGACTTGCCGGAATCGTCTCCTCAACGATTAGTCGAATCCCGCGTCAACTTAATTCCAGGCACTGCACCCGTAGTCAATGCATCGTAGCGACTTACATTTTCGGAGATGCAAGGATTGACAGAGAAGTTTTAGCAATGGATAGAGAAGGAAGATAACAGACCAAAATTCCCTTTTGGGGTAACCCCATTACTACTCGTCAAAAAGAAGGATGATGATTTTCAAATAAACATCATCTACCGGGAGCTGAACAAGCTGACGATCAAGAATAGATACCATCTGCCAAGAATTGATGATCTATTTGATCAACTGCAAGGTTCAAGCTTCTATTCGAAGATCGATTTGCGATCTTGTAGGTCCCTCGGAGGTTGAGGTTAAACCTTATCCTTGTTATGTTTAACACTCTAGCAAGTGCGGAATCCAAGCTAGAATGCAAACCGATAGTTTAGATGAAAGCACAAGTTACAAAGAGAAAGAGTAGACACGCAATATATCAAAGTTTTCTCTTGTATTTCAGTGGACACGGTTATAGCCCTTGACCAAACTGAAATGCTCTCTACAAGACCTTGGTTCATTCACATGCACTATCAACAACACTTGAAAGACTTACTGTGAAGTGAAACCAACATGGGATATATATACCCATAACAGATAACATGTCTCGAAGGATCAGAAAGACTGTCGAAGGATCATCTATCGACCACAAATACTCCGAAGGATCCATACATACCTCGAAGGATGATATATCCTTCGAGGTCCATATGTTTCCTTCGAAGGTTATCCTTCGAGGTCATCGAAGGATACAAACCATCCTTCGATGACATCCTTCGAACACAAGTAAACTTACACACTAAATGTTGACTGTTTGGCCAAGTCAAACCAGGAGGATGGTTGACTTGGTCAAACATACAATCAAACACATATACAAATCAAACACAAGACGTAAACAAGACTAACAAAAGACATCGTTTATAACATTACAAAATACAGACAAAGTACAGACACAAGTGCACCAACAAACTCCCCCTTGGCTGTAGCTTTGTCTCGGTCTTCGTGTCTTTAAGTCTCGGACATCCTTTCCACTGTCAAATGATGCGATGACCATGCACTACCTGCGTTGACCAGGAGATTGAAGCAGTACAAGGCCATCTTTTGAAACTTCATTGCCTGTTCCCGATCCCGAACCAAGTAGTTTATCTCATGATCCTTCAGAACAATAATATCCGATCTGGACATGTTAGTAATCCACATCGGATCTATTATTCTAAAGTTCTCTTGACTATCTCTGAATAGGATCACGGCTTCTCCAGTATCCGCATCGTAGACCCAGCAACGAAAGTTTCCTAGAAAGTCAGTCTTCATTTTCAGCAAAGGTATCTTCTTCATCACTTTTGGAGGATCATAAACCAAACGATAGCGAGCAGTGTTTGTTTCTGGATCAAGTGTAAACCTGATCTGCTTGTATCTAGGAAATTGAGGCTTGTATAACGGATCCTTCCAACCCCTTCTTCTTTCCAATCTGATCTTCTTTGCAAACAGATCCACCATCTTTTCTTTGTCTCGATTGATAACATCTAGTTGAGCTAACACTGCAACATCATAGTACGGAAGTGAGAGAATACTGAGAAGAGTTCTGAAATACTGAAGACCATTTTCTCGTTTCACGACCATGCAGTGAAGTTCCTTAACAAACATCCAACTAATAATGCGACCCCGAGCTTTATTCTTCTCCAGACTCATGTAATTAACATGATCTAACGGAGCGAGCGGAGGAGGATTCCTAGCTAGGAAATCCGCTCGCCATTCATTCACTGTTTTCTCACGGTTTTCTTGAGCTGTCGGAGAGTCGGAAGAAAGATTGGCAAATTCTGCTGCCTTTTCTGCCACATGCTCATCATCAAGAGCGTTAACCTCTGTATTATCTTGCCCAACATAGACAGGACGTTCAGGATCCGAACCGATGAAGATTTCATCAATTGTAGAGAAATCGGTTTGGTCCTGAACCAGCGGAGTAGCATCAATCATGCTCACAGCAACATCATCCAATTCCGTCAGAGCCAATATCTGTTCATCAGACATTTCAGTAACATGTTCTCCCTCTTCTAACAGTTCACCCGTAACTGGATGATACTGAAGAGCACCTGAGGATTCAGGGAGATCTGCAAACATTTCTACTTCCAGACTAACATGCTCAAGCCCTGTAGAAGTTCCCAGAGTTTCTGTCTGCTCAGATGGGCCAGTAGTAGCTGTGGAAGGAGCAGTAGGAGCATCTTGAGATGTACCAGACCCACCTGCAGCCCCGGATGCAGTTGCACCAGAACCTGAGGCAGCTGGTTGATCCGGATTTGCTGCATCATCATCCTTGTCATCCTCACGCCTTGAGGGTACAATGCCTAATGCATTGCATCTTTCATTCCACAGCGTACCTACTTTATATTCCAACTTCTTGAAGTTTGCTTGAACAGGCTTGAAGCCTTCTATTAATCGATCATCGCGATTTTTATAGCGCTCTGACAGCTCTTCATGCTTCTGCCTTAGTGCTTTTGCCTCATTCTCCAACACAGTACTATGCCTTTTCATTATTTCAACCTCCCTGTCTCGAGCCCTGTTCGCTTCCTTTAACCTTTCAATTTCCTCGGCCTGTTCCTTAATCTTGATATTCTGAGCGTTAACAATTGAACACAGCGTGTTGTGTGCCACCACATCCTGTTTTCGCTGCACACGATACTCTTCAATTGTTCTTGTATGCCGACCGACTATGGAACCCAATTCACTGATTTGTTCAATCAGGAATTGAATCTTTTCAGATTCAGATAAACCAGACAAAATCTCTGCCAGAGTCGGTCGCGAAGGCTCAGGTCCTGAGGAGCCAGACTGACCAGCCTGACCAGAAGCACCTGTAGGTCCAGTAATAACAAGAGTAGGTCGGACATGTGTACCTGAGGCGGGAGTTGCAGGCGGCTGTTGATCAACAGTCACCGTGCGTGTCCCAGAAGACCTCTGAGGAGAAGACATCAGCTCCAGCGTCTCTGATGCAGTCAGTTGATCACTAACAGGAGGAAGCTGTTGCTTAGGAGCAGATGAAGGCTGAATAGAAACTGGAATAGAGGAATCACCAGCAGTTTTCTTTGATGAACGAACACCCTGTCTTTTTGCTTTCCTCTTTCTAACAAAACCCGGAGAAGTAAGGATATAATCCTCATCCTTGCCAGATTCTCCAGTTCTAACCGTCTTCTCTATTCGCTCAAAACGAGGATTCCCGCGACTATCATAGACCTTTTTCATCCCTGGAGGAGGAGGATTATCATCCTCAGAAGACGAACCATCGTCACCAGAACCTCCTTCCTCTTTAGAAGACGAACTACTATCATCCGCTTGTCTCCTCGGCTCATCTACCTTTCCTTTGCCTTTGTCAGTCGCAACAGTACCTGACTGACTAGCAGCACCACCAGCTCCACCTGCACTACCACCTGTTTCAACAACTACAGCACCACCATCACCACCTGCACCAATACGAGTATCAGGATCGACAAACTCTCCCTGAACTTCTTCAGCAGCAACATTAACATCAACACAACACGTGCTGCAGCACTAGAACTGCCAGCAGACTTCCTTGTTGCTTTGATTCCATGTTTAGCCCCGAGCTGCGTGTCAGCCAAAGCGATTAACTTTGTCTCTTCATTATCAGAATCACTCGCGTCTCGACGCCATTTATTGTTCTGCGGTGCCTCGTAGTTAGGAACATCGAGATGACCAATCAGCTTTCTAATTGGATCTGATTCCTTATAGGCTGACATGGACTTGAATATCAGCAGTGTACGCTCATTCATTGGATTGACAGGTAGAACATCTGCTTCAGCCTTAGGAAGATCAGGAATCTGATCATCAATCATCATCTGCAGAAATCTGGGATATAGCCAGAATTTGGTAGATGTTCGCTGTGTTGCTGATGGGAGTGGCCTTCGAGCATTTTCCTTCAGGTTGTCGAAGATATAGCGAGATATGTTGAACGGCTTGTTCAGAATCAAAGCCGTAAACAATCCAGTTAAATCAATCGGCGACAGATCATATCCAGAACGCTTGTTGCTCAGGCAATAAATAAGGATATGCAACAAGAACTTGTATCGAAGCGGCATATACTTCTTGTTGATCTGATTTGCAAGAACATTTTCGCTGTACCGTAGCCTCATCAGTAATCCCCGTTGACATTGTAAATCAATAGAAGTGGGATCTTCTGGTTGATCTCCAAGCTGTAGACGTGCTCTGATAGTGTTTTCTGTAATAACCACGGGTCTCCCAGCAACTGATCCATTTATCACTTCCTTATTCTCCACTGTTTCAACCACAGCCGAACTCCAGAACTCCTTGATGTGCGACTGATAGGCAATGTGCTGTGTTGTGATAGCATAATTGATACGAGCGCGATGAAGATACTCCATAATTCCCGTGAATTCTAGACTGATCTTGCCTTCCGGTTGTAAGTAAGCAGCCATGTTATGTCTAGATTCAGACATAGATTCAACCTCAGATTTCTCCTTCTTTGTTGGCTTTGCCCGTTCCTTTCTCACTTTCGGTGCCATTTCTGTTCATGAAACATAGACAAGTAATAAGAAAAAGTCAAATAGTCAACAGGATTTCACACTTTGAAAAATTTCAATTTCTTGAAAAATTTCTAAGTGTTGAACCCTCGAAGGATCCCATTTATCCATCGAAGGATTGAAGTATGACTCGAAGGATTGCAGACTGTTCGAAAGATGTCACTTTCCTCGAAGGATGACAACCTTATCGAATGATCATCTTTCGGAAGATCAAGAATTTTGAAAGATATCTTGATCATTCGAAGGTTTGATCAATCGAAGGATGATCCTTCGAGAAATCTAACATCTTTCGAGTCTCAGTTCGAAAGATGTTGTGCATCACATCTATCGAGGTGAGAGTCAACATCCTTCGTGTTGACCTCCGGCAACACTGATCGTCGGAATATTTTCCGATGGGTTTGTTAAGTTATTTCCGGTGATATTTTAAGTGAAGTTCAAGTTTGTTTTATATCAAATACAAACAACATCAAACCCATTTAAACTATCAACATTTTAGACCCACTCGGACACAAAACATACATATTCCATTGATTTAAACCAACACTGGTTCTATTTATCCCAACCCAAACCCTTGATACCAAGATTCTATCAAACTCTGTTACATTCTAACAAACTTGATAATCATCAGAAACCTAACACTAAGCATTTTGCCACACATTCACATGCATCATCTTGTTTTATCCTTTTGACAGAAATGAAAAGCAAACAAAATAAGAAACACATGATCAATGAATATTACAAGTTGTTGTTTGTAAAAAGCATTAAGGTTATCCTACCAAGTATGTAGTTATACGAATCCTGATCTTAACAAGTTTTGAAAAATTTTGGCAGAGGTTCGGAATGATGAGAGGGTTTTGTGTGATTGAATTTTGAAACTGTTATGAACAAATGAAGAAGATGACCTTTATATACCCTGACCTCGAAAGTCCAACCGTCTCGAAAGATTCATGACCATTCGAAAGATAGAAAGGTGTCTCGAAAGATCACCTTTGGGTCGAAGGATCCATATTTGGCCCGAAAGATCTAGATATTTGAAAGATCTGGATCGAAAGATACCAGATATTTTTGAAATCCTTGAAGGATATCTTTCGACCATATCCATCTTTCAACAAGGTCTGACCAGCTCGAAAGATCAATTTGGTCAAATCCTTCGTTGACCAAATCATCTTTCGACTGAGATGATTGACTTTCATTGACTTTCTTGACCATCTGATCTTTCGAGGGCCATTGCTTCCTCGAAGGATCAGATTTCCACCAACACTTTGGATTTTTGGTATTTTTCAATTCAAACCCTTCAAATTTTGGAAGTTTTTCAGAAATGACCATTTTGAAAAGTTGTCCGTTATGAAGTTCTGCAAAGGTTAGTTTTATGAAGTATATCGGCTTGTCAGGTATCAGATCGAGCACCAACATCAGTTAATCAAAAATAATATAAAATTGAAAATCTTTTTGGATTTTGAGGTTTGATAAAATGAAAGGCAACAATTTTAATATCCTTTGAATGTTATCAAACAACATCACCGCTAATGTCGTGCTGATATGCACCAAACGACAAAATTGTTTAAAAATAAAGCAGTAAATAAATATGTACAAACACAACAATATTTTTGCGAGTTTCTGGCTAAGAGAATCATATCAGCTTGCGGTCTTTTGTCAAAACACATTTCCTTTTAAAATTCTTTTACAGAAGTGGATGAGTATTCTACCACAATTACCGATATTGTTATCCACTTAAACTCAACAATCAAGTGTAATCATAATACAATGAGATACATTAAAGGTATGATTTATACTTACCGACCGGTGTTCATCCACTCACGACACATTCCCGTATCAAGGTATGCACGAGAGTTCATCTTACTGGGGAGTATACCATTTATCATCCGTTTTTAACGTATATATACAATGTGAACAAGTCACTTATTTGAGTTGAAAAGTTGAAAACAAGCCCTATGTGATAGAATCACTTATTGATGAGGAACTTGATTTTCGATGCATGAGGGCACAGGAGCAAGTCCGTGAACAGGTCAGTACTTCCGTACAGCAGAGAGACGAACTTGACTCCCGGATAATTGTGATATTTTATCACTTATTTTGTATGGACATGTGATTGTTTATCACTTATTGAGGTCGAATGCAGTATGAATTATGTACACGTATGTATGGTATCATGGAAGAACTTAGACTTTGTCTTTTATAGAAGCAACCATGATACCCAGATGATAAACAGCATAAACCCCGAATATCTCAGAACCTCGGCAATCTATCAAACGAAATTTCGGTACCAAGACCATATGCCAATGAGCGGTTCCCACGCGGTTTTCAGTTCGTTATGTTTATATCTCCTGCATACTTTAAAATGATCGTGAGTCTACCGGTACATCATCAGTAGAGCTACTTATCATTTTCTTTTCTTTTGATTTCTAGAAACATGTTTCAACCGACCTCTGATGTAATATCATTTTCTCTTATATTACCAAGAAACTCATTTTTGTTTTTCTATTGTTTTTGTGTTTTTCTGAATTTTCTCCTCCTTAAATGCAGAAAGTAAATAAATTAAAGACATATTTTTGTATTTTTGTTGTTTTTCAATGTTTTTGTATTTTTCTTGAAACTTTCTCCCCCTAAAATTCAAAAATAAAGTAAAGAAAAAATATTTTTGGATTTTTGGTTTTTAGAAAAATATTTACAAAAAAAAAACGATTTCCTGATGTCGGTTACTCTTGCTTCACCTTTATGCCGTTTACCAAAAGTAAATAATCAAATCTTGATTTATCAAATGCTTTGGTAAAAAGGTCGGCACGTTGGTGATCGGTATGAATGTGAACTACATCGATAAGTCTCTTTTCAAAGCAATCACGTATGAAGTGATATTTAATATCGATGTGCTTCGTTTTTGAGTGCTGTACAGGATTTCTAGTGATCTGTAAAGCAGCTTCATTATCAACATAAATAGGAGTAGTTAGGAATTCAAAACCGTAGTCCCGCATCTGTTGTTGGATCCATAGAACCTGGGAGCACAACTAGACGCAGCAATGTATTCCGCTTCACATGTAGATGTAGCCACACATGTCTGCTTCTTGCATTGCCAAGTGACTAGGCGATTGCCTAAGAACTGACATCCTGCTGTAGTTGATTTGCCATCTTTCTTGCAGCCGCCGAAATCAGAATCACTGTAAGCCTTGAGATCGAAGTTATCATCCTTAGGGTACCATAACCCGGTGTCAGGGCAACCCTTCAGATAACGAAAAATCCTTTTGACAGCAGCATAGTGAGAGACCTTCGGATTCGCTTGGTACCTAGCGAGAAGACAAGTTGGATACATAATGTCGGGTCTTGATGCGGTGAGATACATTAAGGATCCAGTCATAGCACGATAAAGTGAAAAATCCACAGCATCCCCTTTTTCATCCAGAGTAATCCCGTGATTCTGCGGAAGAGGAGTAGAAATTGGCTTCGAATCGGACATCTGGAACCGGCTCAAGATGTCTCCGACGTACTTGGTTTGATGGATAAAAATTCCAGATTCGGACTGATTAACTTGCAAACCCAAGAAGAACGTCATTTCACCCATCGCACTCATCTCGAATCGATCTTGCATCACCTTTTCAAATTCCTTGCATAGTTTATCATCGGTAGAACCAAAGATAATGTCATCGACATACACCTGTACCAACAGAAGATCTTCACCTTTTTCTTTGATGAAGAGGGTACAATCGATCAAACCCCGTCTAAACCCATTGCTCAGCAGGTAGGTAGACAGTGTCTCATACCAGGCCCGAGGTGCTTGATGAAGACCATATAACGCCTTGTTAAGTAGTAAAACCCTGTCAGGATGTAATGGATCTTCAAACCCCGGTGGTTGCTCAACATATACTTCCTCTTCGACTACTCCGTGTAGAAAAGCACTTTTAACATCCATCTGGTACACCTTGAATTTCTTAAAGGATGCGTAGGCGAGAAAGATTCTAATAGCCTCCAGACGAGCAACAGGAGCATACACTTCATTGTAGTCAATACCTTCGATCTGACTGAAGCCTTGAACAACTAACCTTGCTTTGTTTCGGACAACAATCCCACGGTCGTCCTTTTTGCACTTAAACACCCAGCGAGTTCCGATCTTCTTGTAGTTGTCGGGCCTATCAACCAATTTCCATACGCCCAACTTCTCGAACTGCTGAAGTTCTTCTTGCATGGCTTCCACCCAGGAATCATCTTTCAATGCCTCCTTCCAAGATCTAGGCTCTTCTTGGCTAACATAGCAGGCGAAAGACCAATCATTTTGTTGTCCCGATTCTCGTATCTCAGCATACAAGCCAGCATTTTCGTTATTTCTGATTTGATTCCTTGTCCTTACACCACTGAGAACATCACCTATAATATTCTGCTGAGGATGAATGTTATGAATTCGGGTTTCAGAAACTGGAGGAATTTCAACATTTGACCTCAAGTTATTGATATTTAAATTCCCGATATCATTCTGAAGCTGTTGAGTTGTAGAAGATGATGCATTTTCTTCTTGGATAATTGGCGCAGACACTGGATCCGTTGCTTCTGAAGTACCTTGAACCGGACACAGTGCTTCACCATCATTTGCATCAACATACTCCTCATCTTCCGATGACAAATTGTAATCGATAGCATCATTAAACACCTCATTTGAAGCGAGATTGTTGACAGAAGAAGATGCTTGTGAGTCAACAATGATTGGACGAGCCAACTGAGAGCCAGTCGCATTCTCGCTTTCAGACAACATTTGAGCAATTGCATTGTCATCATCAAATGTCGGCAGATTAAATGAGTCGAAAAGACCATCATAATCAAACATCCATGGATCTCCAGAAGGCTTCGGAGGATTAGAATATCTTTGAACTCTTACTTCACCCCATTCTTCAATCCTTTTGGTAGTCAGGTTCCATACTCGCAGATTAGGAGTAGCATACCCAAGGAAGTAACCTTCGATAGCTTTGGCACCAAACTTCCCGTCAGGCTCAATCATTGTACATGGTGCACCAAAAGGTTCTAGATATTCCAAGTCAGGAGTCTTCTTGTGTAGGAGTTCGAAGCACGTTTTGCCATGTCTTTTCACTGTGAGAATCCTGTTTAACGTGTAGCAAGCCGAGGCAACAGCTTCAGTCCAGAATCGAACTGGAAGCTGAGACTCAACCAACATGGTTCTTGCAGTCTCAATTAAGGTTCTGTTCTTTCTTTCAGCGACTCCATTTTGTTGTGGTGTGTACCGAGAGCTGTATTCATGAAGGATTCCTTTTGCAGTGCAAAATTCATCCATAACCCTGTTTTTGAACTTGGTTCCGTTGTCGCTTCGAATTCGCCTCACCTTTAGATTATAAAGATTTTCCAACAAGGTGATCAAATTCTTTAGAATTTCTGGAGTCTCACTCTTGTGAACCATGAAGTCAACCCATGAAAATCTTGAATAATCATCAGTAACTACCAAGCAGAAAACTTCCCCATGCACACTCTTGTGTTTGACTGGGCCGAAAAGGTCCATATGTAGACGTTCAAGTGGCATGTTGACAGTGTTAACCTTCTTCAATGGATGTGATTTCTTGATCTGCTTTCCTTTCTGACACGGCACACAGACATCTTGAAGTTGAAAGTTCTTCACATTGACACCTCTCACCAAATTGTTTTTGACAAGGTGATTCATTTTTTTGAGGTGAATATGACCCATCCGTCTGTGCCAAGAGATCGTCTCCTTTTCAGTGGCTTTTGAAATAAAGCAAGTAACTTGTTTGGACTGAGTTATTGCTTGACTCATATCAAGGACATACAAATCATTAACTCTTGGTGCTGATAAGAGAATCCATTCAGCGGGAATCTTGAATCCTGGCTTCAGCACATAACAACCGGCATCATCAAAATGCACGGTGAACTTCTTGTCGCAGATTTGAGAAACACTCAGGAGATTGTGATCCAACTGTTGCACATAATTGATTTTGTCAAAACTCACAATTCCATTTGAGATCATTCCCTCGCCGGTGATATACCCTCCTTTGTCTCCAGCAAACGCAACATATCCTCCTCTTATACTTCGCACATCGAAAAGAAGACGATAGTCGCCCGTCATGTGCCTGGAAGCCCCACTATCAACAATCCAAAGACTATTAATAGTTCCTCCTGGAGCCGCCTGCACATGCAACTAAATTATCAGTTTGAGAGGGGGACCCAAGCCTTTGTGGACTTGGGTCGTCCTTGATCATCAAGGAAAGTGATCTCAATCACTTGATGATTAGGAAAAAGAACTTGTGGTGCTCCCCCTGACTGAATTACCTGTTTTTGTTTCCAAGCTGTTTGTCCTTTACCAGTATTTGTATTAATTGCTTTTGCATTTACTGGTTTTACCGTTGTGAATTTTGCTTGTACAGGTTTTTCTTCTTTGACCTCTGATTTTAAGGCCTTCTCAATTACCTTTTGATTCTTTTGTTTTAACTTCTTTTCCCTTTCTTTCAAGACACGTGGGTCTTGTTTCGGGGAAACAGGTCGTTTTTGGTAATTGGTTTCTTGGGGAGCACTCGTTTTTGCCTTCAACTTTTGCAGGTATGGGCAGTATCTTACAATATGCCCAACTGTGCCACACTCAAAACACGTTCTCCGCTCTACAAACCTCGGAGAAACATGTTGATGACCAGACGGAGAACCAGACAATGAACTTTGTGATCTAGATGTACTTGGACCTAAATCACATCCGTTTGTGTGTTGGGTGTAATTATTCTGATCATTTCGTTTTAAAATTCTAACTTGTTTTATAAAATCAATGTTAGATTTATCCTGAAATGTTTCAAGTTTATCTGTACCCTTGGATCCAACAAAGTTCACTTTCGGTTCTCTTTTCTTAACAGGAGCTCTTTTGTTTTGCACCTTTTGCTGTTGAACCTTAGGTTGCTCAACCTTAGATTGTTGAATTTTAGGTTGTGCAGCCTTAGGTTGAGTAGCCTTAGACTGCTCAACTTTAGGTTGTTGAACCTTTGGTTGTTCAGTCTTAGGCTGCTGAACTTTTGGTGCATGAACATTCTTGTTCTGAGCTTTCTTTCCCTGTACCTGACCCTTACCCTTTCCTGAATTGACTTGTTGTTTTCGCTCAACTGGTAGTTTTTGGTTTCCGTATTGTTTTCTAATTTGTTCACACGGAATTGGATCACATTGAGTGACTGTCACTTTGTTACTTTTGTTTCCCAAAAACTTATCGGTACATCCTTCAAAAATTTTCTCAATTAAATCTTGATTTACATTTTTAATTGGAAAATCTTTGTCAGAGTAGATTTTGCTATCTCCTTTGAGCGTATACAACAAGTTATTCCCTTCAGAGCTAACTACAAGGGATTCCACTGCTTTTGACATTCCAGTCTTACTCGGTTTCACTGGTGGATCACACAGAATGTGATTCTCGATAGGAATATCTGTTGTAACCGAGTTAGACTGTTGTTTCACAATTTCTTCAGATTCATCGTCCGAAGAATCAGCATCCTCAATAATGGGAGGACTCTGTTCCTTAACACACGATGTATCTGTCACGTTCTCAGATTCTGATTGACCCGAGGATGATGTACCAGTTGTGAACCCGAGGCCTGCTGCAAAGTCATCTAGACCGAGTGGCACAGTAGGTTCAAAACGAGGCATATCCTCGTCATCAGGCAACTTGGAGTAATTGTGATTCATTGGGGGAGGACATGATTTATAACCAATACATTTTGCATCCCCCTTTTTCTTTTGGATATCAATAATGTGATCCAAAACATAGCGGGAATTGGAATAGCTTTCCAATTTCTGCTTGATTGTTTCACATTCGCATCGAGCTGTCGCTAACTCTACCATTTGTTTTTCAATTGTGTCAATTAGATTATTGTTAGCATGTTGTTTTCTCAAAACAGCCTTTTGTAGTTCAGAAACATCATGTTTTAATGACGCAATTGTTGCTTTAAACTCCTTTTCATTTCTGGTTAAAAACAAGTTAGCTTCAGTTGCTTTAGAAAGATCTACAATCAATTCTTGATTGTGTTTGTGTGTGATTTCAAACTGAATTTCCTTTTCTGCATATTCTAAACACTTTGCACATTCAGTAGAAGCAGAATTAGAGTCAGAGCTAGTATCACATACCTGAGAGGTTTGACCTTCTACATGAGCCATAAAGGCTGTATGAAAAGAAAAAGATCCGTCTTTAGAGAAAAATTGGGAAAGCTTCTCGGAAGTTCCAGCAGATTTCTGGCAAAGAATAGATCTCCTCTTGCATAATGCTTCAGCGTCAGCCAAGAGCTCATCAACCTCCAAATCTAAAGCATCACTTGATAAATCACCAGCATCAAGTGATTCCCCATCCATGCTCCCACTGTAACCCGAACTATCTTCATCTTCTGAAGATTCACCAGCAGACACGGGTTCTACAACTTTCTCAACCACTTTAGCATAACATGCTGTTCCACCATTTCCTCCTTCACCAAGCTGAAGATTCCAGTTGCAAATCTCATCAGCTTGAACCACTAACCCTCTGTGGGGATTAGTGTTTGTGGATCCAGATGTATTTCCTCCCATGGGAACTATTTGTCTGTCAGAATTGTTGTTCTGTTGTTGTTGAGGCTGTCTTTGATTCCTGAAAGGATTCTGTTTGCCTTGCTTAGATGGCTTCTGACATTCCCGCTTGAAATGACCCTTTTCACCACAGTTGAAGCAGGTGACAACATTTTTATCAAAACCATACTTGGTGTTGTTGTTGCTTTCCAAGTTGGTTCTCCCCGTCCTTTCCATGAACTCTTTTGCTCTTCGAATAGCACTAGCAAGAGCCCATTTGATATCCATCATCTCAAACTCTTCTTTATCCACTTGCTGATAATCTTCATTGGTTAGATTGATATTCCCAATCTGACCTGCAACTAATCCACAATAAGCGCTAACCAAGGTATTCAACATCTCCATATGCTCCTTGGCTATTTCAACAGTGACTTTGGAAAAGTTGGAAGTGTCTAATCTGACTGTGTTCGGATTAGAAGTGGCTTGAAAGTTTGAAGAGTTTCCATAAAACCCTTGCTGTTGCGGTTGTTGCTGCTGAGCTCTGCTTGGGTCTAAGAAAGGCGGTGGTGTGAATTGCTGAGCTGTCTGTTGTTGTTGAGAAGAAGAATCTGGTCTTGAATACATCATCGTGTATGCTGAAGGATCAAACTGATTTGTTGTGGAAGGTCCTGTGTTTGAGATGAAAGCTGTTTGAAGCTTAGCATGCTGAGAGGCTGGCTTTTCTCCACTAATACCACCTGCAATCCCAAAATACATCTCTGGATTCTGAAGAGTTATTGTTCTTTTTGCCTTTAGCTTTTCTTCTACATCTTTGTTCTCCAATTTCTGAATTAGCTCATAAACGGTGATTGTGTCCAGAACACCGTTTTCTTTGAGAATCTCAAGATAACCGCTCCATTTTGCTGGTAAGCCATCAGCAAATCTCTTCACCATTTCTTGTGGAGTGGCAGTGACTCTGAAGGCAAACATTTCACTCAACAGATGATGGAATCTTGTAGATAATTCTGTCAAACCCTCGTTCTCCATACACGTGAAACCTTCAAACTCTTTCTTCAGCAGCTCTTGCTTGATCTTCCTCGATTGAGCGTTTCCTTCACACCGTAACGTGAGCATATCCCACAAGCTTTTAGTAGTTGTACAGTAAACGAACTGGTGATATATGTCTCTGTGAAGAGCTTGTGTGAGAATCATGAATGCTTTCTTTTCTAACTCAAATTTCTTCTTATCATCATCAGACATAGTGCTGTAAGTTTCTGGATTCGATCCTGCAACTTCCAACTCGTTTTCAAATGGAGTGAAGAAACACATCCATAGATCTTGACCTTGCCCCTGAACATAAGTTCTCAGCCTTTCTTTCCACCATCCCCAATCATTGATGTGATTTAGTTTTGGCGGTTTTGTGCTTGTACCAGTTTCACTGTCGTTCTGCATCATTGCTTGAATGCTGCTGCTTTGATTTGTGACCAATGCCCATTGATTTGCAGTTATCATTGCAGCTTGAGGTGGGGCAATAGCCTGCATCCATGCAGTTTTGTTGAACTCTGACGCAGATTGTGTGGCTGATGATTGCGTAGCTGATGATTGTGGAGTCAGAGTTGTTGTAGTCCACGCGGATGGATCCCACTGACTGTTTGTTCCCATTTTATAAAAATTAATATATTAAGTGAAAATTGATTTAAAAATTTGAAAAACAAGTTTTTCCTTTTGAAAATTCAATGTTCACAAACTATGTTAATATGTGGAAATGAACAAACAGCCGAAGGATACTGGATCGAAAGACCTGAAAATCACACACTGTTAATCTTAAACAAATAAGGAACGAAGGATAACACTTGTTCGAAAGATCAATAGTGTTCGAAAGATTACTATTGAGTTTCGAACAATGACTTCGAAAGATTCTCCTACACGAAGGATCCTTATCTTTCGAAATGTAACAGTAGCTCGAACAATGTATCCTTCGAAAAGATTCCTTGGCTCGAAAGATTACTCACTGACTTCGAAAGATGTTCGAAGGATGGGTATCTGTCGAACCTCCTTGATCGAAAGATGATCTTTCGACTTCGAAGGATATCTTTCGATGATATCTGACACACTGACACAAAGTTGACATGTTGGTGAGAAAGGTGATGGGTTGGTGCACAACTTTCGGCAGAAGGTATGTTCAGACCCAACTTTTCACCAACTCAGATTTGACCTTTTGAAATATTGCCCAAAAAGGAAGGCTTCTTATCCAGAAACCAGTACCGGAGTTAGCCGGAATCTTGGCCGGAAATAACCAAACCTTTTAGAACAAGATTTTTTAGTTACCTAAACCTTCCCTTAACACACCCGGTTAGTTTAGAACACGTTTTTAAGGCTAAAAATGCAAGAAACACACTAAAAACGGGTGCTAAACCAAGTGAGTTTTGTCCAAACACTTCCAAAGTCTTGTACAAACCCGGTTTTTAACAAGGAAAAGAGCCACGGCTCTGATACCACTTGTATGTCCCTCGGAGGTTGAGGTTAAACCTTATCCTTGTTATGTTTAACACTCTAGCAAGTGCGGAATCCAAGCTAGAATGCAAACCGATAGTTTAGATGAAAGCACAAGTTACAAAGAGAAAGAGTAGACACGCAATATATCAAAGTTTTCTCTTGTATTTCAGTGGACACGGTTACAGCCCTTGACCAAACTGAAATGCTCTCTACAAGACCTTGGTTCATTCACATGCACTATCAACAACACTTGAAAGACTTACTGTGAAGTGAAACCAACATGGGATATATATACCCATAACAGATAACATGTCTCGAAGGATCAGAAAGACTGTCGAAGGATCATCTATCGACCACAAATACTCCGAAGGATCCATACATACCTCGAAGGATGATATATCCTTCGAGGTCCATATGTTTCCTTCGAAGGTTATCCTTCGAGGTCATCGAAGGATACAAACCATCCTTCGATGACATCCTTCGAACACAAGTAAACTTACACACTAAATGTTGACTGTTTGGCCAAGTCAAACCAGGAGGATGGTTGACTTGGTCAAACATACAATCAAACACATATATAAATCAAACACAAGACGTAAACAAGACTAACAAAAGACATCGTTTATAACATTACAAAATACAGACAAAGTACAGACACAAGTGCACCAACAGATCTGGTTACCACCAGTTAAGGATACAGGAGGAGAGTATCCCAAAGACAGCCTTCAGAACTCGTTATGGGCACTACGAGTTTTTGGTTATGCCGTGTGGTTTGACAAACGCACCTGCAGTGTTCATAGATTTGATGAATCGAGTTTGAAAGCCGTACTTGGATAAGTTCGTGATCGTGTTCATCGATGATATCTTGATCTATTCAAAGACGAAGGCCGAGCACGAACAACATTTAAGAGCCATTCTGGAGCTGCTAAAGAAGGAACAGTTGTATGCCGAGTTCTCTAAATGCGAGTTTTGGCTAAGAGAAGTGCAATTCCTTGGGCACGTGGTAAATGGAGATGGAACCCACGTGGATCCAACCAAGATCAAGGCGATCAAGGATTGGGAAACGCCAAAGACGCCAACCGAGATTCGGCAATTCTTGGGTTTGGCTGGCTATTACCGAAGATTCATCGAGAACTTTTCAAAGATCGCTCAACCATTGACGCTCCTCACTCAGAAGGACAAGAAGTTTGATTGGGGAATCAAACAGGAAGAAGCGTTTCAGGTATTGAAAGATAAGCTTTGCAACGCGCCAATCTTAGCCCTATTAGAGGGTACAGATGATTTTGTGGTATACTGCGACGCTTCGCGTCAAGGATTGGGTTGTGTGTTGATGCAACGCCAAAAGGTTATTGCCTACGCGTCACGCCAGCTGAAGGTACATGAAAAGAACTATACCACACACGATTTAGAGCTTGGCGCAGTGATTTTTGCATTAAAGATCTGGAGACACTACCTTTATGGTACGAAGTGCACAATCTTTACAGATCACAAGAGCCTCCAGCATATATTCAACCAGAAGGAGTTGAATATGAGGCAAAGACGATGGGTTGAACTGTTGAATGATTACGACTGCGAGATAAAGTATCATCTAGGGAAGTCGAATGTGGTCGCCGATGCCCTAAGTCGAAAAGAGAGAATCAAGCCCATAAGGGTTAGGGCTTTGGAGATGATTATTCAGACCGATCTTTCCTTACGCATTCGTACAGTGCAACAAGAAGCTCTCAAGGAAAGAAACCTTGAAGAAGAGTATCTCCGTGGGATGGAGAAGTTATTGGTACCAAACAAGGAAGGAACGTTGTGTTTTGAGAAAAGGATTTGGGTTCCTTTGTTTGGAGGTTTAAGGAAGGTTATTTTCGATGAAGCTCGCAAGTCGCGGTACTCTATCCACCTTGGAGCGGATAAGATGTACCAGGATCTTAAAGATTATTATTGGTGGCCTAGGATGAAAGGCGATGTTGCTGTGTATGTGAGCAAATGTTTAACTTGCGCCAAGGTTAAGGCGGAATACCAGAAGCCTTCAGGACTTCTGCAACAACCGGCAATTCCCAAGTGGAAGTGGGAACAAATCTCCATGGATTTTATTACAAAGTTGCCAAGAACGCCAAGAGGCCATGACACTATCTGGGTGATAATGGATCGATTAACGAAGTCAGCACACTTCCTACCTATCCGAGAAAAGGATAATACGAGTAAATTGGCTGAAATTTACATGAGAGAGATTGTTACACGCCATGGAGTACCTCTCTCAATCATCTCTGATAGAGATGGGAGATTCGTATCAAGGATATGGCAATCCTTCCAAGAAGCTTTTGGCTCGAAGTTGAATATGAGCACCGCGTTTCACCCGCAGACCGACGGTCAAAGCGAGCGGACGATTCAGACGTTGGAAGACATGCTGAGAGCGTGTGTTATGGACTTGGGCGGTAGCTGGGATAAGCATTTACCTTTGGTTGAGTTTTCATACAACAACAGCTACCATACCAGTATTGGTGCCGCGCCATTCGAAGCTTTATATGGGCGCAAATGCAGATCACCGCTCTGTTGGTCTAACGCCGGTGAAAGACAGTTGGTTGGTCCTGAAGTAGTCCAGGAAACCACAGACAAGATTGCACAGATCCGAGATCGCATCAGTGCGGCTCGTGACCGGCAGAAAACCTACGCGGATCGAAGCAGGAAACCTCTAGAGTTTGAGGTTGGAGACTTGGTTTTGTTGAAAGTATCACCCTGGAAGGGGGTGGCACGCTTTGGGAAGCGTGGGAAGTGGAATCCGCGCTACATTGGTCCTTTCAGGATTTTGGAAAGAATTGGGACCGTAGCATACAAGTTGGACCTACCCGCCGAACTGAATGGTGTTCACGATACATTTCATGTGTCCAATCTGAAGAGGAGTCCAACTCAAGATACCGTTGCCATTCCTACCGACGAAATTCATGTTGACGACATGCTCCACTTCGTGGAAGAACCTGTTAAGGTCACGGATTGGAAAGTGAACAAGACCCGCCGGAGCAGTGTCAAGCTCGTCAAAGTTCGTTGGAATGCTAGACATGGTCCTGAATTCACCTGGGAGCGTGAGGACCAAATGAAAGAGAAATACCCCCATCTATTTCCCAAAAACCCTGCTTCTACAAGCAAAACTTAAAATTTCGGGACGAAATTTTTCTAACGGGGGGAGAATGTGACAACCCATACAAAACTAGGTATCCGTACGATTCAACTAATAATTAATTGCTGCTTAATTACTGTGCTTACTTGAAATTACTGATGAACTGCTACTTGATTCCTGATACTTGTACATATCTGCATCATACTTTGATTTCCGTCACTACATTATTTACATACTGAACTCTAGTGACAAACATGATGCACAAAAGCACCGTAACACTATGAACGGATAACCTATTGAACATGCTGATAAAGCCAGCATCAGGCAGATACTGCCTCTAAGGCCTGTATGAGCCAGAAATATTTTACTACACCCATAGTGAGTGTAGGGATACAAGGGTTGTAGAACTGCGTCTCTAGGAATAAGATACAGTGATCGGATGTGCCTAAAACATACACTGAGCACAAAACACAGCACTTTAATTAACATTCAGCTTCTA
This sequence comes from Helianthus annuus, assembly GCF_002127325.2. Taxonomy (NCBI): domain Eukaryota; kingdom Viridiplantae; phylum Streptophyta; class Magnoliopsida; order Asterales; family Asteraceae; genus Helianthus; species Helianthus annuus. Next base: position 145,692,403 of record NC_035449.2, read on the forward strand.
GCTCGCTAATAAAGTGCCAAAACATGAGGAAAATATTCCTGACACTTTGGGGAATAAGTTGTGTCACAAAAAAAATGGTATTAACGACACTTTAAAGCTTTGTTAAGCGCTTTAACGGATCACTATCCAACCGAACAACCGGACTATACCCGGAACATGAAAATATTGACATTAACAATATTGATCTTTTTCTGAGCCAGTTAGGGTCCCTAAACACCCTAACACCCGCGTTAAAGCACAACACATGACTAACCAAGTTAGTCCCTAAATCTAACCTAGTTAACTCAACTAATCACCAACTAAATAGTTGAAAAGGAACTAGTACCCCCCCCCCATTGTAATCGGCCCAAACTAGGGGGGACACACTTGTACAAGTTTGATTATTTTAATTAGAGATGTCTAGTATCTAGACAACATATGGACCAATGGATCAAGAACTTGTGATTGTCTATAAGTAATGGCCTAAACACATAAGAACTCACACTCCACACATCACAACCAACTCTCTCCTCTCTTGCCTCCATACTCTCGGCCGAAACACCCCTCCCCTCTACACCCATTTTCGGCTCTTGATCTCCACATTCCAAGGTTATACAAGTGTTACGGGTCACTCATTAGGAGTCTTGGAGCAAGCGGAAGACGAAGGACCTCTCTATCTCGCTTTTATCCACCTCTTTTTGCATAGATTCTTCCCTAGCCTCGAGCTAGAGGTGTAATGCTTAAAACTCGTACTCGAACTAATCTAAGGTGGTTAATAAGATATATGATGACTAAAACTCGGAATCTTGCATTTTGAAGCATTAAAGTCTACTAAAATTACAAGTATTGTTGGTTAAAAGCATATAAGTTGTGTAAAAGTTGTAGTAACTGAAATTTGTGGTTACCTAGACCCGATCTACGTTGTGGTAGCTCGGATCACCATTTAACCCGGTTTGGTTAAGATCATGGATCTTGACATAAGCTTGTTTTAAATGAGACAAGGGTTAAAAGGTGAAACTCTACCACACGAGAAACATGAACTTGTGTAAAAGTATTTTTACTTGTAAAATAGTGTTTGAAACTGGCGGATCTACGTATGTACAAATGGTATTTTCAAAGAACCACATATCAAAGAAACCATGTTTTCTAAAAGACGGATCTTACACTAACAAGTATGATTTTTATAAACCACAAGTGTGTAGACACTTGTGAAATGAAAGGTTCGACAAAATAACAAACTTTGTAAAAGATGACGAGAAGTTGTAAAGATGGATTTACTTTAAAAACGAGGTTTTTACGAGATCGATCTACTTTATATAAAGATCCACAAAATATAATGGGATTTACACTATAGTTTTCGGAAAAACTACAAGTTCATGCGATTATGCGATCTACATACTTGTCGACTAGTTTGATGTGTCGGAAATGGTTTGATTGAATAAAGAAGTTGTTGAAATTGATTTTGTAAAAGAAAATGATACGCTTGAAAGCGTGGCCACCTCCAGTTACCGAGGAAACTCTGGCGAAATTTTTCTAAAAACCTAACACTTAGAAATATTTACACTACAAGCGTTAGAATTATTTTTGACATGTTTTCAAAATATATTTCGCCACGACTTTATTTACAAATATTCGGAGGTGGGATTTTCACAAAACTAAACGTGATAAATATATGTTTAGTAAATATATTTTCACCACACTGTTTATGATTATTTTGTGAAAATACATAAATATTATTTTTAGAGTACGATCGAGGGATACAAGTGATAGGCCTGTTTGAGCATAACAAACCCCACCCATGCGCCCTAAGGTTGGACCATGTGGTGACCTTGTCTTAACACCACCCATGCGCCCGCAGGTTGGACCATGTGGTGACCTTGTCGTAACACCACCCATGCGCCCGCAGGTTGGACCATGTGGTGACCTTGTCCTATCCCCTCCCATGCGCCCGCAGGTTGGACCATGTGGTTACACATTAACTGATATGTTTCCTTATTTGCTTTCATACCAGAGTTTACAAAATATTCACACTTACAATGGTTATAAAGGTTTATTCGCGCGCACATACTAAACACATGAACTCGCTCAACATTATTGTTGATTTTTCAACTTACATGTATTTCAGGGAATTAAAGGATCTGGCACGGTATGGCACGTTTTCCCGCTGCACTAGTTTCCGAGGTCATCCGGGGTTTAGGGAATGTGACTCTTTCCTGGACAAGTCACAGTCCTTAAACCATGCTTATGTTATGTTTGAGTTTGTAATGTTTGTTGAACAAGGTTATGGTTGTTAGGGTGTTTTCCCGTTAAAACAATGTTATGGTATTTTGGTTCTAAACTTAATCAAATGGATGATCTTGCATGTTTTTAATTCATATAGCTTTGTTATGATTAAGCTATGGTATTAAGAAGTCACACCAAATTAACCACGCTTCCGCAAAGCCAGGGTGTGACACAAGGCAACGATTAGAACAAAGGGAAGACGGTGCCTACTATGTAACGGGGCGTATTTGGGTCCCACTATATGGCGGTTTACGAGAACTTGTGATGGATGAAGCACATAAGTCTCGCTACTCGGTACATCCAGGTTCGGATAAAATGTACCACGACATCAGAACTACGTATTGGTGGCCTAGTATGAAGGCCCACATTGCAACTTACGTCGGCAAATGTTTGACTTGTGCGAGAGTCAAGGCGGAATATCAGAAACCATCAGGCCTACTTCAACAACCCAAGATACCGCAGTAGAAATGGGAGGGAATTTCCATGGATTTCATTACTGGCCTACCTAGATCCCAGCATGGAAACGATACCATTTGGGTGATCGTGGATCGACTCACAAAGTCTGCACACTTCCTGGCTATTAAGGAAGCGGATAAGTTCTCTACCTTAGCAGACGTCTACTTGAAAGAAGTTGTTTCGAGGCACGGAGTGCCAACCTCCATTATTTCGGATCGTGATGCACGATTCACTTCAGAACTATGGCAAGCAATGCACAAATCTTTTGGCTCACGGCTAGACATGAGCACAGCTTATCACCCTCAGACGGGCGGGCAGTCTGAGCGCACTATTCAGACTCTAGAAGACATGCTTCGGGCGTGTGTTATCGATTTCGGCAACAGCTAGGAAAAACATCTCCCGTTAGTGGAGTTTTCGTACAACAACAGTTACCACACCAGCATTCAAGCCGCTCCATTCGAGGCATTGTACGGACGTAAATGCCAGTCACCTCTCTGTTGGGCAGAGGTGGGGGATAGTCAGATCACAGGTCCAGAAATGGTAGTTGATGCTACTGAACGGATTGCACAGATACGACAACGCACGGTGGCAACTCGTGACCGTCAGAAAAGCTACGCTGATAAGCGCAGGAAACCGCTCGAGTTCCAAGTTGGGGATCGAGTGCTACTCAAAGTCTCACCCTGGAAGGGTGTGGTTCGTTTTGGTAAACAAGGCAAGCTCAATCCGCGGTATGTTGGACCGTTCGAAATCATTGAAAGAATAGGCAAAGTAGCCTACAGACTAAACCTACCAGCTGAACTCGGTGCAGTTCACAACGTTTTCCACGTGTCGAATCTGAAGAAGTGTCAGTCAGATGAGACCCTCATAGTTCCTTTGAAGGAGCTCAGTATCGACGAGCAGTTGTGATTCGTCGAGGAACCAGTAGAAATCATGGACCGGGATGTTAAGGTCCTCAAGAACACTAGAATACCTCTTGTACGAGTTCGTTGGAACTCCCGTCGTGGCCCAGAGTTCACCTGGGAACGAGAAGACCAAATGAAAGAAAAATATCCCCAGTTATTCGGAAACCGTGCAACTACTACTGAGGCTGAAGCTACTACAGAATTTCGGGACGAAATGGGGATGATGTGACACCCCAGGGAAACCAGTAAACGATACAACTTAACTAGCTTCCTCAGTAACCGCATGCTAAATTTCGGGACGAAATTTCTTTCAAGTTGGGGATAATGTGACAACCCGTAACTTCAGGTTATTGCCTTAACCTAGCGTAGTTAATTTTGTCATGCAATCAGTTAGCATTGTTGGAATTATGTGTTACTTTACGAATGATTTGACAAATACATGAACTTGATGATGAAACTGTAAATTGTATGTGTTGTGCGTGTATTATGTAATAGATAATACTTAGGGGTGTTTAGTGTTAATAATGAAGATAAAAAAAAACTCCCAACCCTAATCATTCTCACCAATTCCAATCATACGGCAGTGAAAGTTCTCTAATCATTTAGGGTTTCACCAATCTCTAAACTCTTGATCTTTGATCTTTCAATCATTCCAGAGCAAACCCCGCGTCAAATCTAAGGTAATGTTTACATCATACGTTGTTATTCTTATCCAATTGATCTCATGCAAACCCTAGTTCTCCAAACAATGATTCCGTGATTAGTTGATCTTTTAGATTGTTTGTAAGATGATTTGTAATTGTCTGATGATTTGCCTGTGATTAGGATCAATCCACATGCTAGAATAGTTAAACTTTTGGTTGATTCGTATGAAAGAATAGGGTTTTGATGGTACTGAATTATTGTAACTGTTGCATCAGAACCATAATTTGGCTTGTTGATTCGTAGTGTTGTTGTTTGGGGTTAACAGTCAGGGCATTGTGAAGTTACAAGTCTGAGTTTTGTAAATATGAATGGTCTGAGTTTTATAAATGATAAATGGTCCGAGTTTTGTGATAGGCTTGGTTCAAGTTTTGTGAGGAGGATTTTGGTCCGAATTTTGTAACATGAACATGGTCTGATTTTTATAAGGGTAATGCATGGTCCGACTTTTGTAGGAGAAAACATGGTCCGAATTTGTATAAAGCTCCTTGGGTCTGAGTTTTATGAATATGAATGGTCCGAGTTTTATGATGAAGACTTGATCCGAGTTTTGTATGATGATATTGGTCCGAGTTTTGTATGATGTTATTGGTCCGAGTTTTGTATAATGGTTTGGTCCGAGTTTTAAGAGGTGGTGCTTGGTCCGAACTTTGTTATTGATGTATGGTCCGAATTTTTATAAGCAATGTGTGGTCTGAGTTTTATTAATGCTTATATAGCCCGAGTTTGTTAATGTTTGAAAGGTCCAAGTTTAATAATATTCAGAACTTGAATCAGGTTAAATGTTGGATGAAAAACACTTATCCTGCCACTGTATATTATTGTATGTTACTATGTTACTGTATGTACTGTATGTTACTGTATGAATGTGCAATCTATGTCATGTCAATCTGTACACAATTATCACACGGAACACTGTTGTTTGGACACCAAGGAATTGTAAACCTTATTTGAACGCAAACACTTAAATTGAGTTTATGTGCAATATACCTTAGGTCGCGTGTAACGGACCTAACCATTAATTAACACTAGAAGCATACTTAACATACCGAGCAAACCAAGGTGAGTTTACACTCTTACCAAGGCATGGGATTCCCGGTGGGTAGGGAATGGGCTTGAAGGAAAAGGATTGATGAATTATTTGGATTACACTGTTACTAGACTATCTACCATCGTCCTCGGTTGCGAAGGACCCTTATGTAAAACCTACGTAATACTTGTGCTTACTACTGTTCTCAGGGTTCGAGGGACACTTACGTAAAACCTACGTAAACTCATACATACCACTATCCTAGGGTTATGAAGGACACTTACGTAAAACCTACGTAAACCCCCGCGTACCACTGTCCTCGGGTTAAGAAGGACAGTTACGTAAACCCTACGTAAACCTCGTACGTACTACTATTCTCGGGTTAAGAAGAACACTTATGGTTACCCCTAGTCTAGTACATATCACATGGGAAGCCCCCACTAACTGAACATACTCTCATGGGAAGCCCCCACTAAATGAACATACAATTGACTTATTTATTAATGCATGGTGATGCAACGAACTTACTTTCTGTGAACTCGCTCAAGTAGTTGTTGACTTTCTGTTACATGCCTTGCAGGACCATAGGTACTTTTGGAGCTTGCACGGGAGGAGCAGTCGTTGTGGGCACGGATTGTGGATGTTATGATGAAAACATTAAGACTCTTTAAACTTAACACTTGTGTTGGATTTTCATACTATGCTTCCGCTACTTAAACTATGTTTTGAAATGAACACCAATTGTATTGTGATGGATTACATTTACTTTTACTTATTATTTACATGTTCAATATAATTGGTGGCTTGATCCTGGTCAGTCACGCTCCCAAGCGGTGATACTCCGCGGGTGGATTTTGGGGTTGTGACATTTGCTTTTGGAGCTTTTACACCATCAGTGGTTGTGAAATCCATTGGTTTGAAGTTGTGACAACTCAAATTTCCAAGATTTCTATTTCGCATTTATTGCACGTTCTTGTATTGTTTAGCTGTTTATTTGCACAATTAATTGCTATGAAATTGTATACGTTTTGATGCGATGAATCGTATTGTGTGATTGTGCATGGTTGTTTGTTTATTGTGAAAGACTTGGTAAATATATGAACTTGGTGGCGAAATTGTGGAATTGTTATGAGATGGTGTAATTGTGTAAAATAAAGTAATTCAGGGTGTATTGAGCAATTAGTGAAAAGTTAATTATACTTAACCCTAATCCTTCACTAAATCACACACACAAAAATCCAAGCACGTAGTTCACAATTCTCTGGCAATCATCACCACCATCATTGGCACAAGGCATTCATCACTTTCGATTTCTCTATTTCTCTAGAATCATTCAAGGTAATTGCTTATCGATTATTGTAATACTTGTAAACCTAATTGATTGCTTGATTATTATCCATTCTTGATTCTTGATTGTGTGTTCATGAAAACCCTAGTTCTTCATTTAACGTTTTGCGATTCTGGATTTGATTATGATGATAATGATATTGAGTAGTCGTTTAATCGTTGCCTGGTAATAAGAGAATGCATGATTAGTTGAGTAATTAGATTGATGCTAGACTGATGCAATGAAAGTAGGGTTTTCACGATTTCTTGAACAATAGAAAACGTAACTGATGTGATGCAAAGAACGAATGATTGAATTGTTTCTCTGAGTTATGTGAAGCCATGTAATTTTCTGAGTTTCATATAAATTATAGTCCGAGAATTATAAATGTGTTATCATGACCGAGGTTATAAAATGGAAGGGGGTCTGAGTTTCTTGACCCTCCCCATGACCGAGTTTCTTAAATGAAAACATGTGACCGAGTTTACGAAATATCACTTAGTCCGACTTACATAAACATCACCCTTGGTCCGAGTTTAATAACCACCAGGTTGTCCGAGTTTGGTCTTGATAAGTGGTCCGAGTATATATGATAAGTGAGAAGGTCCGATTTTGTTTAAAAGGGTTTTATGGCCGAGTTTAATGGATGGGTGAGATGTCCGAGTTTGTTTGAAATCATCACAAGGTCCGATCTTATGCACTCAATATGGTCCGAGTTTGAAAGGGGCAGCCCCCTCTCTTGTCCGACCTTGTGAGGGTCATCTACCCGAGTTTCTTGGCCCAAACCCGTCCGAGTTTATTATATGGAATTGGGGTCAGAGTTTTTGAAAAAAAACACTTAAGGTCCGAATTTTTGTGGCTTTGTGATGTTGGTCCGAATTTCATATTCTTGATTGATTTTCTTTGATGAACTTTGTTTAAATGTGTTAACTTACAATAGGAGCCTGACTTTCTTGAAATGCATGCACTAAGCTGAATTATCTCTACAATGATACTTAGTATGACTTTTGTGGATGTTGTAATAGTCTGAGATACTCATGGTGTCAACAATACTGAATTCAAAACCCTATGTGGCCCGATATAGCATTGTATGTCACTGTATGCTTACTGTATGATTCTGCGTACATATACGACTGTATGCTATTGAATGGTACTGCATGATCCTATAGTTATGAACAACCCTTATTATATCATTCTGTACACAACCTTCACACAGATCACAACTATTTAGACATCACTGACTGTAAACCCTACTTGAATGTAACGCTTACATCGAATTATGTGCAATGTATCCTAGGGCGTGTGTAACGGACTTAGACAGTTAATTAATCCTAGAAGCAATAACATACCGAGCAAACCAAGGTGAGTTCACACCCTTACTAAGGCATGGGATTCCCGGGGCTTGGGAATGGGTTTTAAAGGAATAAGGTTGATTAGATTCGTGCTGACACTATTACTAGACTACCATTCCATCGTCCTCGGTTGTGCAGGACACATACGTGCAATCTACGTACACATATACTTACTACTATCCTCGGTTGTGAAGGATACTTATACATACTACTATCCTCGGTTGTGAAGGATACTTATACATACTACTATCCTCGGTTGTGAAGGATACTTATGCATACTACTATCCTCGGTTGTGAAGGATACTTATACATATTACTATCCTCGGTTGTGAAGGATACTTATACTTAATTACTATCCTCGGATGTGAAGGATACTCACGTAAGACCTACGTGAACTTATACTTACTACTGTTCTCGGATTGTGAAGAACACATATGGTTACGAATAGTCTAGTGGTTATACAACATGGGATGCCCCCACAAATAGAACGTACTAACGGCCCAGTAGAGCCACCTGTTACAAACGAACTTACTATTACGCATTTACTTTCTGTGAACTCGCTCAACTAGTTGTTGATCCTCTGTTACATGCCTTGCAGGTCGTTAGGTATAAGGAGCTTGCACATGAAGGAGCAGGTCGTTGTGGGCTTGGATCGTGATTATCCTGTCAAACACTTTTGATTATTTGATACTTATTTACGATGGGTTTTTATTAATACGCTTCCGCTACGCAATGATATTTTACTTATGTTTTGGAAACACCCTTCATATGGAATTGGTTTGGTTTATGTTGCAATCACCTTTACTTTATACAATGTTCTATATGATTGGTGGCTTGATCCTGGTCAGTCACGCTCCCAAGCGGTGATACTCCGCAGGTGGATTTTGGGGGTGTGACAGATTGGTATCAGAGCCATTGGTTATAGAGAACTTGGTTTTAATATGGGAAAACGTTTTTATTAAAACAAGACTATAACCAGAACAGTGCTCTCAACGATCCACAACGACGCTTCGCTCCACGTGCAAGACTCGACATCCTAGATAATAAGGTTTATGTTTATTACCTGCTTGCTAGAACTGCATAGAACTTTGCTCGTAGTATGCTTACCTTACTCTTGCTCACTACTTGTTATTGCTTAAGAACACCTATGTGCTTACACTCTTCTGTCATCGCACTATTCGCGAACCTTTCTCACCTATGTTGCCTTTGATGTGAAGATCAATGGCCGGACGTATCAACATGACACAAGCCCAGCTAGAGGCTCTCGTTCAAGCTCAAGTTGTTGCGGCACTTGCAGCTGCTCAAGCAGGTCAACACGCGCAGCAGCCTGTCTGCACTTTCAAGAATTTCATGGATTGTCGCCCTAGCACGTTCAGTGGCACTGAAGGAGCGGTTGGACTCCTCCACTGGTTTGGGAAGCTAGAGTCAGTATTCGAAATGTGTGAATGCCCTGAGGCTCGCAGGGTCAAGTACGCTACTGTTACGTTGGAAGGAATCGCGCTAACCTGGTGGAACGCGCAAGTTCAGATATTAGGGCTGGCAGCTGCTCACGCCACCCCTGGAACGAATCCAAAGAACGCATTAAAAGGGAATACTGCACGCGTGATGACATCCACAAGTTGGAAGTGGAGCTTTACCATTTGAAAATGACGGGGTCAGAAATTGAAGCTTATACGAAACGGTCGAACGAACTGGCCATCTTGTGTTCAACCATGGTGGACCCTCCAAGCAAGCGTATCGAATTGTACCTCAAGGGTCTAGCCTCAGAGATTCAGAGCCATGCTGCATCGGCTAACCTCGACAATATCCAAGACATTCAGCGTCTTGCTCATCGCCTCACGAATCAGGCAGTGGAACAGAACAGGCTGCCTAGTTGTATCAGCGCTATTACTACCGCTACCACTTCTGCTACTCCCGCTACTCCTAGTAACAACAAGCGGAAATGGGATGGGTATTCCAGCAAGGGATCGGTTTCTATTCAGTCTCAGCAACGCAAGACAAATGACTACCAGAATTCGAGTCAGCAATCATCTGGCAGTCAGGAGCAGGGTGGATATCGGGGAATTCACCCACTGTGTAATAAGTGCAACAGACACCACAGCGGAAGATGTCGCAGGGAACGTTGTCAAAGATGGCTCAAGATGGGTCATGAGGCTAAGGATTGTAGAAGCTCGCGGCCAGCAAATCAGAACCAGCAACTCCCACCGCCAGCTCCACAAAACCAGCAGCAGCAACCACAGCGTGGAAACCGGGGATGTTTCCAGTGTGGGGCAGAAGGTCATTACAAACGCGATTGTCCTCAGTTGAATCAGAATCAGAACCACGACAATAACCAGGGCAACGGGAACAACAACAACAACGGGGGAAACAACAACAACAATGGCAACGAGGCAAGAGGTCCAGTTTTCGTGTTAGGACGAGGAGACGCAATGAACGACATTTGAACTTATAACTTATTTTGGGTTTTCATTATTATGTTTCCGCTACTCAAACAAAGTTTGGTTTGAACATCAATTGTATTGGGTTTTATGAATTATTTTAACTACTATACTTTATGTTTGATATGATGGATGGTTTGATATTATTGAGCGCACCTGCCGTATAATACTTGAGTTTGGCGGGTTACTACAGACGGCTTATCAAAGATTTCTCAAAGATTGCTCAGCCACTTACACTGCTGACACAGAAAGGTGTTACCTACCGTTAGGGAGATTCCCAGGAAACCGCTTTTCAGTACTTAAAGGATAGGCTTTGCAGCGCACCTATTCTCTCATTACCAGAGGGCACGGATGATTTTGTAGTCTATTGTGACGCATCGATACAGGGTCTTGGTTGTGTATTGATGCAGCGTGATAAAGTTATTGCCTACGCTTCGCGGCAACTCAAGATTCATGAACGGAACTACACGACGCACGATTTAGAGCTGGGAGCTGTTGTTTTCGCGCTTAAGATATGGCGACACTACCTGTACGGTACCAGGTGCACGATTTACACCGATCACAGGAGTCTCGAGCATATTCTTAAGCAGAAGGGTTTGAACATGCGTCAACGGAGATGGGTTGAACTACTGAACGACTACGAATGCGCCAGCAAGTATCATCCAGGCAAGGCCAATGTTGTGGCCGACGCCCTCAGTCGAAAGGACACCCTACCTAAGCGCATGCGAGCGCTACAGCTTACTATTCAGTCCAGTCTTCCTGCACAGATACAAGCTGCTCAGATAGAAGCATTGAAACCCGAAAACGTCAAGGCTGAAGCCTTACGCGGCTCAAGGAAACGAATGGAACAAAAGGAAGACGGCGCCTACTATGTAACGGGGCGTATTTGGGTCCCACTTTATGGCGGTTTACGAGAACTTGTGATGGACGAAGCGCACAAGTCTCGCTACTCGATACACCCAGGGTCGGATAAAATGTACCACGATATCAAAACAACATACTGGTGGCCAAGTATGAAGGCCCACATCGCCACCTATGTTGGCAAGTGCTTGACCTGTGCGAGAGTCAAGGTTGAATATCAGAAACCCGCAGGTCTACTGCAACAACCTAAGATACCTCAATGGAAATGGGAAGAAATTTCCATGGATTTCGTTACAGGCCTACCTAGATCTCAGTGTGGGAACGATACAATATGGGTAATCGTGGATCGACTCACCAAGTCTGCACACTTCCTAGCTATAAAGGAAACGGATAAGTTCTCCACTCTCGCAGACATCTATCTTAAAGAAGTTGTTGCGAGGCACGGGGTGCCCATTTCCATCATTTCGGATCGGGATGCACGATTCACGTCAGAGCTATGGCAAGCGATGCACAAATCTTTCGGCTCACGATTTGGGCATGAGCACAGCATATCATCCTCAGACGGATGGGCAGTCTGAGCGAACGATCCAGACTCTTGAAGACATGCTTCGGGCATGTGTTATCGATTTCGGCAACGGCTGGGAAAAACACCTCCCTTTGGTGGAGTTTTCGTACAATAACAGTTACCACACCAGCATTCAAGCCGCTCCATTCGAGGCATTGTACGGACGTAAATGCCGGTCACCTCTCTGTTGGGTAGAGGTGGAGGATAGTCAGATTACAGGTCCAGAGATTGTAGTGGACGCCACAGAAAAGATTGCACAGATACGACAACGCATGGCGGCAGCACGCGACCGTCAGAAAGCCTACGCGGATAAGCGTAAGAGGCCATTGGAATTTCAGGTCGGGGACCGGGTTTTACTTAAAGTCTCACCCTGGAAGGGTGTGGTTCGATTTGGTAAACGAGGCAAACTCAATCCACGGTATGTTGGACCGTTCGAAATCACTGAAAGAATAGGCCCAGTAGCCTACAGACTGAACCTACCAGCTGAACTCGGTGCAGTTCACAATGTATTTCACGTGTCGAATCTGAAGAAGTGCCTGTCAGATGAGACCCTCATAGTTCCTTTTAAGGAACTCACTATCGATGAGCGGTTGCAGTTCGTCGAGGAACCAGTTGAAATCACGGACCGGGATGTTAAGGTCCTCAAACACAAGAGAATCCCTCTTGTTCGAGTTCGTTGGAACTCCCGACGTCGCCCAGAGTACACCTGGGAACGCGAAGACCAAATGAAAGAAAAGTACCCCCAGTTATTCGAAACCAATGCATCCACTACTGAGGCTGAAGCTACTACTACTGAATTTCGGGACGAAATTCCAAATCAACGGGGGGATGATGTGACACCCCAGGAAAACCAGTGAACAATACAGCTTACCTAGCTTCCTCAGTGAGTGCGTACCAAATTTCGGGACGAAATTTCTTTTAAGTTGGGGATAATGTGACAACTCAAATTTCCAAGATTTCTATTTCGCATTTATTGCACGTTCTTGTATTGTTTAGCTGTTTATTTGCACAATTAATTGCTATGAAATTGTATACATTTTGATGCGATGAATCGTATTGTGTGATTGTGCATGGTTGTTTGTTTATTGTGAAAGACTTGGTAAATATATGAACTTGGTGGCGAAATTGTGGAATTGTTATGAGATGGTGTAATTGTGTAAAATAAAGTAATTCAGGGTGTATTGAGCAATTAGTGAAAAGTTAATTATACTTAACCCTAATCCTTCACTAAATCACACACACAAAAATCCAAGCACGTAGTTCACAATTCTCTGGCAATCATCACCACCATCATTGGCACAAGGCATTCATCACTTTCGATTTCTCTATTTCTCTAGAATCATTCAAGGTAATTGCTTATCGATTATTGTAATACTTGTAAACCTAATTGATTGCTTGATTATTATCCATTCTTGATTCTTGATTGTGTGTTCATGAAAACCCTAGTTCTTCATTTAACGTTTTGCGATTCTGGATTTGATTATGATGATAATGATATTGAGTAGTCGTTTAATCGTTGCCTGGTAATAAGAGAATGCATGATTAGTTGAGTAATTAGATTGATGCTAGACTGATGCAATGAAAGTAGGGTTTTCACGATTTCTTGAACAATAGAAAACGTAACTGATGTGATGCAAAGAACGAATGATTGAATTGTTTCTCTGAGTTATGTGAAGCCATGTAATTGTCTGAGTTTCATATAAATTATAGTCCGAGAATTATAAATGTGTTATCATGACCGAGGTTATAAAATGGAAGGGGGTCCGAGTTTCTTGACCCTCCCCATGACCGAGTTTCTTAAATGAAAACATGTGACCGAGTTTAAGAAATATCACTTAGTCCGACTTACATAAATATCACCCTTGGTCCGAGTTTAATAACCACCAGGTTGTCCGAGTTTGGTCTTGATAAGTGGTCCGAGTATATATGATAAGTGAGAAGGTCCGATTTTGTTTAAAAGGGTTTTATGGCCGAGTTTAATGGATGGGTGAGATGTCCGAGTTTGTTTGAAATCATCACAAGGTCCGATCTTATGCACTCAATATGGTCCGAGTTTGAAAGGGGCAGCCCCCTCTCTTGTCCGACCTTGTGAGGGTCATCTACCCGAGTTTCTTGGCCCAAACCCGTCCGAGTTTATTATATGGAATTGGGGTCAGAGTTTTTGAAAAAAAACACTTAAGGTCCGAATTTTTGTGGCTTTGTGATGTTGGTCCGAATTTCATATTCTTGATTAATTTTCTTTGATGAACTTTGTTTAAATGTGTTAACTTACAATAGGAGCCTGACTTTCTTGAAATGCATGCACTAAGCTGAATTATCTCTACAATGATACTTAGTATGACTTTTGTGGATGTTGTAATAGTCTGAGATACTCATGGTGTCAACAATACTGAATTCAAAACCCTATGTGGCCCGATATAGCATTGTATGTCACTATATGCTTACTGTATGATTCTGCGTACATATACGACTGTATGCTATTGAATGGTACTGCATGATCCTATAGTTATGAACAACCCTTATTATATCATTCTGTACACAACCTTCACACAGATCACAACTATTTAGACATCACCGACTGTAAACCCTACTTGAATGTAACGCTTACATCGAATTATGTGCAATGTATCCTAGGGCGTGTGTAACGGACTTAGACAGTTAATTAATCCTAGAAGCAATAACATACCGAGCAAACCAAGGTGAGTTCACACCCTTACTAAGGCATGGGATTCCCGGGGCTTGGGAATGGGTTTTAAAGGAATAAGGTTGATTAGATTCGTGCTGACACTATTACTAGACTACCATTCCATCGTCCTCGGTTGTGCAGGACACATACGTGCAATCTACGTACACGTATACTTACTACTATCCTCGGTTGTGAAGGATACTTATACATACTACTATCCTCGGTTGTGAAGGATACTTATACATACTACTATCCTCGGTTGTGAAGGATACTTATGCATACTACTATCCTCGGTTGTGAAGGATACTTATACATATTACTATCCTCGGTTGTGAAGGATACTTATACTTAATTACTATCCTCGGATGTGAAGGATACTCACGTAAGACCTACGTGAACTTATACTTACTACTGTTCTCGGATTGTGAAGAACACATATGGTTACGAATAGTCTAGTGGTTATACAACATGGGATGCCCCCACAAATAGAACGTACTAACGGCCCAGTAGAGCCACCTGTTACAAACGAACTTACTATTACGCATTTACTTTCTGTGAACTCGCTCAACTAGTTGTTGATCCTCTGTTACATGCCTTGCAGGTCGTTAGGTATAAGGAGCTTGCACATGAAGGAGCAGGTCGTTGTGGGCTTGGATCGTGATTATCCTGTTAAACACTTTTGGTTATTTGATACTTATTTACGATGGGTTTTTATTAATACGCTTCCGCTACGCAATGATATTTTACTTATGTTTTGGAAACACCCTTCATATGGAATTGGTTTGGTTTATGTTGCAATCACCTTTACTTTATACAATGTTCTATATGATTGGTGGCTTGATCCTGGTCAGTCACGCTCCCAAGCGGTGATACTCCGCAGGTGGATTTTGGGGGTGTGACAGAAGTTTTCCAGGATATCACACTCATCAGACCATGTAGGTTTAAATTGATATTTCTCAATCTCCTCAAAAGTTGAGGATCCCACAGATCTTTCCAGAGTAATTTTGTTACCAAGTTTGTCGGTTATTTTAACCTCTTGGCCATTTTTGTTGGTTGGTATTATTTCAGTTGAACCATCTTGTTTTTCAGCAGTGTTTACAAGTTCATCATATTTTCTATGTCCTATCCCAAACTTGACATTGCTTTTAATCTGTTTTGCAAGCATAACCTCATACCCTTTACAAGACTCCACCCATCTTTCACAGGTGATTTGGGTAGAATCCAACTCGTTTTTGCAAACTTGGTATTTTTCTACCATAGTTTGGAGTTGAGTTTTAGTTATGCTCTGCTCTTCTTTTAGACTGCTGATCTCTTTATCTTTTTCAGCCAATTTGTTTCTAAGTTCTTTTAATGGCTTTTCAAATTTGACTTCATCAGACAAGACTTTATCCCTAAGGTTTCCATTTACCTCTTTGATGTTAGCAAATGCAATAATACATTTGTCTGAACACAGTTTTTCAAGAACTTGAGAAGTTACCTTGGCGGCAGCCATCATGGCACAATTACATTGATGATCATCTTCTTCATCAGCTCTCCCTTTTCCCTCACCAGCTTTCTTCAACTCTTCTTTCACTTTGTATACTTTAGACCAGGGGTCAGACAGTGGTTCAATCAGGGTTTCTGAATTTTCTCCCAGCAATAGTTCACCAGCAACTGCAGTAACCACAGCTTCAGCAACTTCATCCACTGTTTCAGCACTTAGCTGTTCACCTTCAGTTTCTACCCCTTCTGTTATTGACTCTAATGCCATCAAACAAAATTCATCATCAAAAGTATCATTAGAAGCATAGAGAGCAAAATTTTCATCACAAAGTTCATCAGGCATGCTGCTCCAATCAACAAAGCCTTGTGTGAAAAAGCTTTGCTGATCTGGTTGTGTCACTGTTGGAGCAACTTGTTGAGGTGCAGCAGGTTGCACCTGTGCCTGAGGAACAGGGGCTTGAACATACTGAATTTGTGGAACAGTGGTTTGAACATAATGCACAGGCACAGGGGTTGCAGCATAATGAGCAGTGTTAACATGTGCTGAAGGGACATATTGGGTATAGTGCACAGTGTTTTGTTGTTGTGGTCTAGGGTTTGAGCTAGGATGAGTAATTATTGGACCAGTGGTTTGACTCCTACATTCCCTAGCAAAATGACCTAGCCTATTTCACTTGTAACACTTGATTTTTGACTTATCCAACCCTACCCTTAAATTCCCATGAAGCCCTAGGAATTTTCTCCCTGTTCTTTTGTAGAATTTGCTTGTTCTAACACTAAGCAAAGCCAATTGACGCAAAATGTCCATCTCTTCTAAGTCAGTGGGATCAAAATGTTGCAAATCATTGAGTTCAAAGCACAAGTTATCTGACATCTGGTTTTCATTATTTGCAGTGAAAGCATAATTTGCAGAGTGAGAATCAGAGTTGTTAAAATTACCACCAGCAGTTATGTCAATAAAATGATCATAACTCTGATCCTTACTGCTGCTACCAGATTCTTCCTGACCAAATAGAGCTGTGCTGCCAAATGAATAGTCATCAGCAACTTTACCAGACTCTTGCAACTTCCTTTTCTGGTTTAACTCGCTTTCATAGGTCAGGAGTCTACCATGCAGTTGGGTCAGTGTTGGTGCACAATGTCTAAAGCCTGCATCTTTGTAATGCTAGATTCATGTATAGGGTCCAGATAGGTCTTTTTGTATAAGTTCAGGGGGTTAAAATGTAAATTTATGAAGTTAATGTTGTAGGTCCGCTTTTGTGGCATGTGTCCACAAAAGCGAACCACCTTAGTTGACAGGTTCGCTCTTGTGGACATGTCACATGAGCGGACCGGCCAGTCTATAAATACCCCCTGTGCAGTCTTCATTTGTAACCTTGTCTGAGATCCCACGTCGAACTGCTGTCCGTACGGCAAGCGTTATTCAAGTGAAGAAAAGTATTTTAAGTGTGAATTCTCTGTTTCTACTCCATTCTTTTGCTATTTTCTTTGTATCATGCTAAAAATGTGTTTCCGCCACGTTTTCAGTAAGCACTAGCTCTGATTGACTCATTCGAGAGGTCAAAACTGATCCTACAATTGGTATCAGAGCCAGTTGCGAGTTAGTTTGCTAGATACAAAGCTTTTTACACGGATTTTTGAAGATTTGGACTGATTGAACGGTGGAAATGGACTGAAATTTGGACATAAGGTGTGATATACACTAATAACAAACCCTTGAAAGAATCAGAACAAAATTCGGCCTAAAAGTGACAAAAAAACCCTTCGTAAAGGAGATCCACTTATTCGTCATGTTCCTGGTTCGCTTTTGAGGTCCGCTCCAAAGTGCATGTTTTGCTGGTTCGCTCCTAGTTTCTTACCTGGTCCGCTCGAAATGTCTGGTTTCCTTGGTGGTTCGCTCGTCTGGTACGCTTGAACAACAGTTTTTCAGGTCCGCTCAAAAGACAGTTGTTGGTCCGCTCCAAGTGATTCTGGTCTGCTCCAGAGTTCATTTGTGGTTCGCTCGAAAGACAATTGCCTGGTCCGCTCAAAAGGTCATTACTTGGTTCGCTCAAAACACAGCTTCTGGTCCGCTTGTAGTGCAAGTTTCTGGTCCGCTCAAAGGGTTCATTTCTGGTCCGCTCGAAGGGCTATTTTCTGGTTCGCTCAAATGTCACACCCCAACCGATGGCGGAAACATCGAGATGAGACGTACAAACTGTTCAAAGACATCATAACACTAGTTGTGACAATAATTAAAGTTTATTTCATTGATAATCATAAGTTTCATACGATACATAGAAAAGTTCAAATACATAACATAGATTTGGAAATTTAAATAGTTGATGGGTTTCTAAGCCATCCTAGTCTTTTCTTGTTTTTCTTGAATCCTCAGCCTGCAGTATGCATTTAAAATACAATCAACAAATAATTGCTGGCGAGTATACAGGTTTGAATATAGCATAATAGAGTTAAATAGTTTATCAAATCTATTCCATGTGAACAACTGATATTAATTAACTGTTGTACTCGTAACGATGAAATCCACATGTCCAAACCATAGTTACGCAATTAACATAGCCTAACCCTCGAAAGGGTGGTAATAGAGTTAATAGATTAAACCTAACAATACCCGTATATACGGGAGGGGCGTTACAACCTACAGCGCTGCCATTGTTAGGGGAGGCTTGCAAAGTTAATGAACATATAGCCATAGATGTTAACATCAGCACAACATAGATAATCAATGATCAAGTAGTTTCACAATAGTATGGATAGATTGTGCAATGAAAGTGTTTATCATTGTGTTTTTGATAAGGAAATGCATACTACACCCAAAAGTGTGAAAAGAAAATGGGTCAAGTATACTCACCTTAGGTTGCGTTGCGTATATTGGAAAAAGATAATAGAATCAGGGATTTTCCAAGAAGATCGTGCACAAGAGAATTACCCTATTAATTTGAGGATTTGATTAATTATTTGGGAATTTATAGAATAATTTAGATAATAAGACATAAATAATACAAAATTCCTAAAGTGTTGGAACAATAAAATAAATAGGAATTTAAATAGATAATTAATTATTTTAACAATCTAAAATAATTACCACAACATTAGTTAATAATCTTATAAACAAATAACTTATTTATAAAGTTTCTAGTTTATAAAACAAATAAATAAATCTGAAAATAAAATAAATAAAATTTCTAGATTTTTATTAAATAAACAATAATTCTGATTTAAAGAATATAAATCCTGAAATTAATAAATATGATCAAATAATAATTAAATAGTAATTCAGAATTAATTTATAATTTAAACAACATTTAAAATAAATATTCTGAATTAATAAAAACAATATATCTGATTTTTATGATAATAATTCTGAAATACATAAATAATTCTGATTTATAGATCCTGAAAATAAATAAATAAATAAAATCTTATTTTAGTAAATTTCAGAAATAAATTCTGAAATAAATAAATAAATAAAATCTGATTTTATTAAATTTCAGAAATAAATTCTGGAATAAATAAATAAACAAAAACTGATTTTTAATAAATCTGATTTTATAAAACTGAAATAATAAAATAATCTGTTTAATAAAAATAAAAATATTATATAAATGAATCTGATTTACTTAAAAAAAATATTCTGATTATATATAAAACAGGAATAATATTTCAGATATTATTTCTAAAAACAGGAATAATAATAAAGCTAATAATAATAATAATATTACTAATAATAATAATAATATTACCATAATAATAATATAATAATAATAATAATATAAATATAACAGTTACATATAATCGCCGGAAAAACGAAAAGGAAAACGAATCGGGAGATGTTTACCGGACGGTGGTGGTGCGGCAGCGACGAGGATGGCAGCGAGTTCCGGCGAAGAGAGGTTGCTCCGGCGACGAAGTTGGTTTCCGGCGAATAGCTTCGAGTCGGGTTCGGTTTTGTCTCGGAGTTCGGGTGGAAAGGAAAAACGAGATGGGTGAGGCTCGGGTTTTATAGACGAGTGGGTGATCGGTTACGAGGTAATGGAAGGTCACAAGCCGGAAATAAACTGAAAGGTTGTAGATGATGAACAGACATGGCGGTTTCTTTGATTTGAATTAAATCACGCAATTAATGCGTGTTTATATAGTATTCAGGTCCAACCATTTCACAAGTTGTGCTGTAGATCAGTTGGTCACGCATGTGTGTTAGTGTATGAGGGAACGCGAGTTCGAGTCCTGGGTCACGCATACCTTGGGATTTAAATCCCCTTTTTTTGATACAGTTAGTTTTAACTAACTGGGTTAGCCACTAACTGAGTTTTCTGACTCAGTTAGTGCTGCCCTTTAGTAAACTTAACCTGGTTAGTCTTATTTAACCGGTTTTCACCAACGGGGTTAGATTCGCTAACGGAAATGCTTAAAAATCAATAAAAATTTAGAAAATAATTATTTATTTAATTTAAATTGTTATTTTATAATAATAAAATAATAAAATAACCATTTTTAACCCAAATTTCAATATTTTTACCGAATTAGCGTATAAATTCCCAATTTTTGTACGGTTTAGGGTAATCTCTTGGCAACGATGAATTAAAGAGTCGAAATTAAGATGGAATTCCTCTGTTTTTACGTGTTTAACATAGTTTCAGCGTGTTTAACATAGTTTCAACGTGTTTAACATAGTTTCATAGTTTCAATGATTCATAGTATTCAAACACCAAAATATGGATAAAATCATGCAATTTCATTATGATTTCAAGTCTCGAGTACAATTTTGGAATTTGAATCAAGTACAACAAAGGTACAACTTACAAAAGTAGAAAGTACAAGTAGACTTTCCAAAAATGGAAAGTTTGAAAATACGAAATGTTACAGTCTCCCCTACTTTAGGAGATTTCGTCCTCGAAATCTAAGAGGAAGACTGTTGAAAAGATGGCATCCAAGGATTCCACAGAGGGAATAGATGAAACTTGATTGTGAATGGGAGTCATCTCAAAGACATGGAATAATAGAGAATAGTGGGAGTATGGAAGTGAACGTTTGACTCTAAGTGGATGCAAGTATAAGAATGGCATAAGTATTGGATATACAAAAGTTGCGTAGTAAGAATGGAGTTTCGTCTTGGATAATCGGACATAATGCGTTTGTAAGTTGTTTAAAGTTTGCATTAGGTCCAAAAAGGTGTGCAAAACACTGAATTTCTCATGGCACGTTTCACGAAAGTTTGGTAACGTGGTGAAAACACTATATATATAGGATGTACCAGCGGTGTATCCACCATGTTTTGACCATGTTACGTCCGTTTCGTTATTCGTGTCATGTTACGTTCCATGTCTTACCATACACAGTAGTACACTCTATGGTTCTCATGCGCTTATTACTATAATCCCGTGTGCACCCGCGATTATACCAATCGTCGCATGATCCGCATAGCTTGTACTAATTTGCGTATGAATCAAGGTATATATAAATTTTGAAAATAAGATTGTGTGCGTATAAAAAAAATGTAACATGTAAGCATGTTCGCGTTCCAAATAGTATAAGACTAACGTAAACGAATCCTTCGGGTTTCGCCCGTGTACATGTGCGAATGTATAAATTTTGAGTAAAAAGCATGGGCATAGTATAAGTTTAAATTTGAACACGCACGTGAGCATAAACATAAAACGCATGCCAGGAGTGTGAGCAAAAATATAAGCATAACGTGTATTAAAATGAGCATAAATGTGAGCACAATTTGAGCACAAACGAATGACGTGAGTATGGACAAAATTCGTATAAATGAGAGTACAACAAAAGTACGAGTATAACATAAATCGTATAAATGAGAGTATGAACACAAGTACGAGTGTGAATACGAGTATAAATATGAGTATAAACATAAGATGCATGAGTATGGTTGTAAATGTGAAAATTAAGTGTAAAACATGAATGTTTAAGTACGAATGGAATGTATGAGTATATATATATATATATATATGAGTGTAAACGTGATCGTATAAGTACAAGTACAAGTATGTTGTTGCGACTATGAGTATAAATATGAGTACAAGTGTAAGCATACGAACGTATTGTGGGGAGTACGTGTGTAAATATGAGTCAAAGTATAGACACGAAACGTGTCGTGGTAGTTATGAGTATATAAATACGAGGATCATAACAGACGTGAGAATGTGTCTGAATATAAATACAAGTATAAACATAGCGGTATAAGCGTATACGCAAATTGCATACGTATGAATGTGTATATGATTATAAGTAAAACGAAGGTGTATGAATATGAATTTAAGTATCACGTAAATGTATAATTGTGAGTGTGTGTATAAACGTAAAACGTATGAGTTTTGAATCGTGAGTATAACATAGATGCGTAAGTGTGAACATAAGTGGAAGCATAAAATGTATAAGTATGGACGTAGGGATTAATGATTTTGTTTATAATATAAAATTAAAATACATGAGTTTATGCGCATAAAAGGTTTAAAGTTTTGAATATGAAAGGAAAAAGAGAACGAGTGACACGCGTGAGATTGTTGTGAGATATTGACTAGAACGTGTAAAATGATATACATATATAGTTGTCTGTGCAAAACGTGAAGTTAAATTAGGTTGAGTTGTCAGGAATGTAGAATCTAGTTTGTGAATTGTAAAGAGAATATAAAGGAAAACATCTTTTGATTATGCGAAAGGGTACTTTGTAAAAGAATGGAAGTGCTATTATGGTTTTAAAAAAAAATTTTCATAGCTGAAAATTTGTCGTCCTTATAAAGTTTCCTTGCCCACGTGTTTTGAATTTAATTAACGTATCAAGCGAGGTTTTGAAAAGTTCTTCGAATTAAAAAGTTTGCATCGTTTTAAGAAGTTTTTTTTTTTTTTTTTTTGTATTACTAACTTCGAAGTTTACAGATTCTAGTGAAAAGGTTTAACCTTAGGAAAAGGAATTTTGGTATATGAACCTGGTGATCGTGAAAGGTGTCCTTAATAAAATGTTTTTGTTGATCTTGAAAAGAGTTTTGATAACTGATCGGATAATATTTGTAATATTCTGTATGAAAAGTTGGTTTGATTCTCAATTGGAAATTTAGAATTCTTTAGTATAGTGATGCGAGATGAGTGCGTTTTAGTAATTACGTGGAATACGAAATTTTGTGGGCAATAGATTTATTAAACTGATTAGGGTGACAGTAGTATTTTGTGAAATTTTTGAAATCGAGGAATACGCGTTTTTGGTAACATTGAAAATTTTTGTGTATGCGAGCGATGTGAAAATAGATTATAGAATAGGAGATACGTCTAAATAAATGAAGCATTTTGAAATACATGATAAATGATTTAGGTATAAACATGATCGTGTTTACGCAATATAATCTATTAAAGAAAGTATTGGTAACGATCACCTAGGTAAGGGAATCACCCCAAATCCGTTGGTGAGGTCGTTGTAAGATAAGAAAAGAAGCGAAGTTAATCGTCAAGGTAAGGAAATCACTCCTATCTCGATGATATGTCTTCACCCGTTGTTACGAAAGTGTAATTAAAATTAAGTGAAATTATGCATGCTAATGATGTATAATCGTATGATGTATGCGCAAAAGTGAAATCCTAAAAATGGTTCAAAATTGACAAGGAAGAGTTTCATCATAAAAGATCGAAGATAATAAAGTGTACATCTGATAAAAAGGAACTTGGATTTTCTGGGAGAGTGAGAGTACTGACGAGATGATGACATCTAGAAATTCAAAACAAGAAATGGATGAGACTTTTAATCATAATGTTTTTGTTTAGGAAAATTGACTTCATGTATGCATCACATAGCACATAGTTTCTCACATGGATCACCAAATAGTTTCACATAGTTTAACATAGTATTACACATAGAATGATGTTTCACATAGAATAATGAAAGCAATATAAATTTAGTTTGTTCACGAAAGAGAGTAGTTATTAATTGTTTTGGATTGCGATAATAACGTGCTTCGTGTTCCCAAATTTGAATTGAAGATAACGCTCAAATATAAATCACATGATAATTGAGATAGCATAAAAAGAGATTTTATCAATAAATATGGAGTGTCACGGAACGTAACATAGACTATTCCAAAGTGAATCGAAGTCCTTTTCGAATTAAGGAAACGTGCTTTGGCCTAATAGACAAACATTCTCATCGAGGAGCGACTAACGATGTTTGTCCTTCCAGTTACTACACGTCCTTAATCGATTGGGTAAATCGAAACTTTGGCGAGATCGAAAATCAAGGAATGGGACTAGTTAACAAGATGCGAGTTTCACCTCTAACTTGATAACATCGTACCCTAACGTGGTTAGTACCCATCCAAAGATGAGGGTCCACTAGATTAGGAAATGGAAAACTCCCATCAAGATTTGGATATCACTCCTAACTTGAGGGTAGATTTCGTGCAAAATCAAAGTATAGCTGAGTGAAAATCATCACCAAGTGTGGGAATCACCCCTATCTTGATGAATCATTTCGATTGTGTTATAAGAGTGTCTTCAAAGCTTCCAAGTGTGTATTGTGTTAGCCTTAGGAAAGGCTTGTATATTAGAAGTCCAAAAGAATAGAGAGAAGCAAAGAAGAAAGCAAAGGATAATGTCTTTAACAGCAAGTAAATGAGAAAGCTCTTAAACTATAGACTAGGTAAAGCAAGGCAATCCTAATTCCCTATAGTTATGGCTCTGATACCAATCTGTCACACCCCAACCGATGGCGGAAACATCGAGATGAGACGTACAAACTGTTCAAAGACATCATAACACTAGTTGTGACAATAATTAAAGTTTATTTCATTGATAATCATAAGTTTCATACGATACATAGAAAAGTTCAAATACATAACATAGATTTGGAAATTTAAATAGTTGATGGGTTTCTAAGCCATCCTAGTCTTTTCTTGTTTTTCTTGAATCCTCAGCCTGCAGTATGCATTTAAAATACAATCAACAAATAATTGCTGGCGAGTATACAGGTTTGAATATAGCATAATAGAGTTAAATAGTTTATCAAATCTATTCCATGTGAACAACTGATATTAATTAACTGTTGTACTCGTAACGATGAAATCCACATGTCCAAACCATAGTTACGCAATTAACATAGCCTAACCCTCGAAAGGGTGGTAATAGAGTTAATAGATTAAACCTAACAATACCCGTATATACGGGAGGGGCGTTACAACCTACAGCGCTGCCATTGTTAGGGGAGGCTTGCAAAGTTAATGAACATATAGCCATAGATGTTAACATCAGCACAACATAGATAATCAATGATCAAGTAGTTTCACAATAGTATGGATAGATTGTGCAATGAAAGTGTTTATCATTGTGTTTTTGATAAGGAAATGCATACTACACCCAAAAGTGTGAAAAGAAAATGGGTCAAGTATACTCACCTTAGGTTGCGTTGCGTATATTGGAAAAAGATAATAGAATCAGGGATTTTCCAAGAAGATCGTGCACAAGAGAATTACCCTATTAATTTGAGGATTTGATTAATTATTTGGGAATTTATAGAATAATTTAGATAATAAGACATAAATAATACAAAATTCCTAAAGTGTTGGAACAATAAAATAAATAGGAATTTAAATAGATAATTAATTATTTTAACAATCTAAAATAATTACCACAACATTAGTTAATAATCTTATAAACAAATAACTTATTTATAAAGTTTCTAGTTTATAAAACAAATAAATAAATCTGAAAATAAAATAAATAAAATTTCTAGATTTTTATTAAATAAACAATAATTCTGATTTAAAGAATATAAATCCTGAAATTAATAAATATGATCAAATAATAATTAAATAGTAATTCAGAATTAATTTATAATTTAAACAACATTTAAAATAAATATTCTGAATTAATAAAAACAATATATCTGATTTTTATGATAATAATTCTGAAATACATAAATAATTCTGATTTATAGATCCTGAAAATAAATAAATAAATAAAATCTTATTTTAGTAAATTTCAGAAATAAATTCTGAAATAAATAAATAAATAAAATCTGATTTTATTAAATTTCAGAAATAAATTCTGGAATAAATAAATAAACAAAAACTGATTTTTAATAAATCTGATTTTATAAAACTGAAATAATAAAATAATCTGTTTAATAAAAATAAAAATATTATATAAATGAATCTGATTTACTTAAAAAAAAATATTCTGATTATATATAAAACAGGAATAATATTTCAGATATTATTTCTAAAAACAGGAATAATAATAAAGCTAATAATAATAATAATAATATTACTAATAATAATAATAATATTACCATAATAATAATATAATAATAATAATATAAATATAACAGTTACATATAATCGCCGGAAAAACGAAAAGGAAAACGAATCGGGAGATGTTTACCGGACGGTGGTGGTGCGGCAGCGACGAGGATGGCAGCGAGTTCCGGCGAAGAGAGGTTGCTCCGGCGACGAAGTTGGTTTCCGGCGAATAGCTTCGAGTCGGGTTCGGTTTTGTCTCGGAGTTCGGGTGGAAAGGAAAAACGAGATGGGTGAGGCTCGGGTTTTATAGACGAGTGGGTGATCGGTTACGAGGTAATGGAAGGTCACAAGCCGGAAATAAACTGAAAGGTTGTAGATGATGAACAAACATGGCGGTTTCTTTGATTTGAATTAAATCACGCAATTAATGCGTGTTTATATAGTATTCAGGTCCAACCATTTCACAAGTTGTGCTGTAGATCAGTTGGTCACGCATGTGTGTTAGTGTATGAGGGAACGCGAGTTCGAGTCCTGGGTCACGCATACCTTGGGATTTAAATCCCCTTTTTTTTGATACAGTTAGTTTTAACTAACTGGGTTAGCCACTAACTGAGTTTTCTGACTCAGTTAGTGCTGCCCTTTAGTAAACTTAACCTGGTTAGTCTTATTTAACCGGTTTTCACCAACGGGGTTAGATTCGCTAACGGAAATGCTTAAAAATCAATAAAAATTTAGAAAATAATTATTTATTTAATTTAAATTGTTATTTTATAATAATAAAATAATAAAATAACCATTTTTAACCCAAATTTCAATATTTTTACCGAATTAGCGTATAAATTCCCAATTTTTGTACGGTTTAGGGTAATCTCTTGGCAACGATGAATTAAAGAGTCGAAATTAAGATGGAATTCCTCTGTTTTTACGTGTTTAACATAGTTTCAGCGTGTTTAACATAGTTTCAACGTGTTTAACATAGTTTCATAGTTTCAATGATTCATAGTATTCAAACACCAAAATATGGATAAAATCATGCAATTTCATTATGATTTCAAGTCTCGAGTACAATTTTGGAATTTGAATCAAGTACAACAAAGGTACAACTTACAAAAGTAGAAAGTACAAGTAGACTTTCCAAAAATGGAAAGTTTGAAAATACGAAATGTTACATCAAAGATCTGTTTGTGGTCCGCTCCAGTGTACACTTCCTTGTTCGCTTATTCAGACTGTGTAGAAATTTTTCCGTCATAACTGAAAATGGAAAGCCAAGATTTTTACAACATGTTTGCGGGTAGCGGTGGAGTTACTCAGAGTCCTGCTAGCATCATGCAGAATGTAAATCTGGAAAACGAGCTTGGAACAATGCAGAAACCTCCGAAACTGATGAGTTTGGATGAATATTCAGGGTGGTCCGGGAGGTTCAAAAATTGGGTGCAGGCCAACCATCTAGAATGCTGGATGAAAATCGAACGCAAATATGTTCCTCCGATGGATGGATTGAATATGTTGAAAACTATTGCAAGTCTTACAGAAGCGGAGCAGATAGAGTTTAAAGCAGAAAAGAAGATGGTTAGCATTCTGCAGCAAGCGATAAAGGAGGATATTCTAGTTCTGCTACAGCACGATGAAAGTGCACAATGGCAAGCTTTGGAACAGAAATTCAAAGGCAGTGCGTCAATGATCAAGAGTAAGAAAGCACTGATAAAGAAAAAATTTGATATATTCACGGGAATTAAAGGTGAATCGACAAAACAGCTTATCGAGAGGTACTGTCATCTGGTGGTAGAGATGAGAAGGTTGAACATCGAGAAGACAAATGAGGAGTGGATAGACAAGTTGTGTGATGCGCTTCCCTATGAGGAATGGGGAACGTATTTGATGATGTTGAAAAATAGTTCAGATTTTGTGAATTATAGTTTGAGCGT
Source organism: Helianthus annuus (assembly GCF_002127325.2). Taxonomy (NCBI): domain Eukaryota; kingdom Viridiplantae; phylum Streptophyta; class Magnoliopsida; order Asterales; family Asteraceae; genus Helianthus; species Helianthus annuus. The sequence goes on from NC_035449.2 coordinate 145,720,632, forward strand.
GTTTATAGAGAAAATTGAAGCTCATGAGTTGGAGTTGGTAAAGATCAAGAAAATGAATTCAGCAAATATGCTGCAGGATGTGTCTTTGTATTGCAAGAGTAGTCCGGTAGCATCGAATGTTCAGAGTCCGAAGATTCAAACTGGTTTTAGTGCAGACAACACTTCATCTGCTGCTCCAAATGCCTATCAGTCAAATCAGTCGACTCCATTTGCCAACTACGAGCCGAATGTCAAAGTCTCAGAGCAGAATTCTCCTCAAAGTTCTACAGGGTCAAATCAACAGACGTTTGTGTCTGGTGTGCAGTGTAACATTGCGGTTAACATCAAGAATGGGAATGAAATCACCGAAAATGCAGCCAAGCAGCACATTGCGTTACTGGCATCAGTTCTGGAAGCTTATGAAGGTTTGGTAGCTGGAAGGATCGGTAATCCTGATATGACTAAAGAGGATTACGATCAGATCGATCCGGAAGAACTTGAACTGATAGATATAAAGTGGTGCATGGCGAGTCTGGTACGAAGAGCTCAACGCTTTATGGAGATCACTGGTAGAAGCAGTTTGTCAGGCCCTGATCAGAAATTAGGGTTCGATAAGTCAAAGGTTACTTGTTTTAAGTGCAAAGAACGAGGTCATTTCAAGCGCGAATGTCCCAATCGTGAAGTGCAGAATCATCAGAACCCGTTTACAAACGATTATTACAGACAAGCTATATATCATCGACCAAATCAACAATCTGCTATTCAGAGGCCTCAGATTGAGAACAAACCAGAGAAGGCTCTTATCGTAAACCAAGATCATGAGAAGGTTGCGTCTGGGTTTAGTTGGGACAAGTATATTCCAGGAAAGGATGATCAAGCAATGATGGCTGAGGTAGTTGAGATTACCGAGACAGTTGTAGAGTCGAAGGTTATCGATGAGGTGGTTACTGAGAATGTCGGTGAAGTAGTTTCTGAGAGTGTTGTTGAGTCTGGTTCTGAGGTGGTTGAGGAAGTAGTTACTAAGATGGTAGATGAAGTTTCTGAGGTGGTGGTTGAAGAAGTTATTGAGGTTGTTGATCAAGTGATTCCGGAGGTTGTTGAAAAGGCTTCTACAGATAGTTCTGCAAAAGCTGAGGAATCTGTGACAGAAGTTCTCAATTTTCAATCACGACAGGAGGAATTTGTCTATACTATGAAATCAATTCTACTTCCTAACGTTTTTTATTCTTTTGCAGATTATTTTGAAGAGCTAAGAACTGGTACGTGTCCGAGATTTGAAGCAGAGAAAGAAGTAGTAGAGGAGGTGATCGACGTTTCCAAAGAGATGACTGAGGAGGTTCTAAAGGAAATTGCAGACAAAGCGTTGATGAGCAAGTTGAAAGAGGTAGACACAGATTTCCAGGAGTCAGTTGATAAGATGTCAGTTCTAGGAGAGGAAATTGGAGTCCTAGAGGTCAAAGTTGTCAAATCGTCTGAGTCAGAGTCAAATCAAGTCGGTAAAGTTGTCTGTGAGGATAAGAATGTTGTTGAAAATGTTTCAATCCCTGAAACACCGTGTCAAAGTTGTTCACAACCTTGCATGGAGTGTCTTGAAAAGGACACTAAGTATCAGGAATTGAAACAACATACTGATTTGGTGAAGTTTGATCTAGAACAGGTAAAAGAGGCATATGACACATTATCTAGGTCAATCAAAATGATTCAAAAAGAGAGGTCAAAACTGATCCTACAATTGGTATCAGAGCAACAAAGGTATTGGTTTTGGGAAGAAAATGGCTAAGCAGGTGGTTAAGCCGAAAGATAGGATTGATGATGTGTTTGTTGCTGGTCCTAGCACTGAGAATGAAAAAGAATACATTTTTAGTCAAAAGGCCGTGGACGATTTCAATGCAGCACAGAAGCTGAAAGTGGAAACTGTTAATACCACTTTTGTAGAGTATGATAAACGTGTGTGCTATCGCTGCAATGAAATCGGACATATGGCTAAACAATGTCAGAAAGTTTTTAAGAAACCGGTTGTTGAAAAAGCTGTTCAAAAACAAATGGTTGAGAAACCAAAGGTTGAAAAACCTAAGGTTCAAAACAAGAGTATTTCAAAACAAATGGTTCAAAAATCTAGACCAAAATCACCGGTTGTTGCAAAGGGTAAACAAGAAATGGTTTCTCCGATCCGTATTCTTAAAAGAAGTGAAACTTTGAAGACGGAGGATAAGCCGAAGTCGATTTTCGAAACTGGCGAATCTTCTAAGTCTCACAAGACTTCAAAGTTTTACCCCAAAGCAAAAGTTTTTGAAAATCAATCGTGGATCGTGAAATCGAAATCATCAGTTGAAATCAAGAAAATGGAAAGTGTTGTAAAAAATGAGTCAAATCTTGTTAAAGATGATGTTGTTGAGTTTGAGTCTGAGCTTAATAAGTTTTTGTCAGAATTTCCCACATTGAACAACAAAGTAAAACAAGATGTGAAAGGAAAAGAGGCTTCAAATGTTACATTTAACTTTCCTAAAACAAATGAGAAGTGCAATGTAGTGTTCGGGTCTGTGTCAGAAGTGAAGAAATCATGGGCATCATTGTTTGAGTAATGTGTTTGTGTGTTGATTGCAGGGGCTGCCCAAGTCTGTTCTTTCAAGGTGGATAATGGACAGTGGAGCATCACGCCACATGACTGGGTCATTAGCTCTCTTGTATGATGTCAAGGCTATAAATGGAAGCTACGTGGGGTTTGCTGGAAACCAAGGTGGCAGAATTGTTGGCCAGGGAAAGCTTACCAACGGCGTGATATCTTTTGACAAAGTGAACTACATTATAGAGTTGACAAACAACTTGTTGAGTATATCACAAATATGTGATAAGGATTTTAGCGTTCATTTTACAAAATCAGAGTGTTTGGTTTTAAAGTCAGGGTTTAAAGTCCCTGATGAGTTGGTGCTGTTGCGCGCTTCGAGGGTTAACGATCTTTACATTCTAGATATGAGCGCTGCAACGCCAACAACTCCTCAAAAACAATGTTTTGTTACAAAATCAAAAGCTACTGAAAAAGAAACTGTGATGTGGCACAGGAAAATGGGTCATATTCATGTACGAAAGATGAATTTTCTGGTGCACAATGATTTAGTTGAGGGTGTAAATGTTAAGAATTTTCATTTGTCTGATGATTGCATTGCTTGTAAAAAAGGTAAACAGGTTCGAAAGTCACATCCGCAGAAGATGCTCAACACTATCGGGTTACCTCTTGAGAGATTGCACATGGATCTCTTCGGGCCTGTTAATGTCAAAAGCATCAGCGGGGATTCTTATTGTTTGGTGGTGACAGATGATTATTCGAGGTTTTCGTGGGTCGCATGTTTGGAAAGAAAGGATGAAACTTTCGAGTGAAGCAGTGTCAGCGGCATGCTATACCTTGAACCGAGTTCTCACCGTGAAGAAATACAAAAAGACGTGTTTTGAGCTGCTACATTGATACAAGCCAAATCTTGAGTTCCTAGAACCTTTTGGCTCTCCGTGTACTTTTATAGATGTTGATGGTAAATTCGGCGCAAAAGCTAATGAAGGGTTCTTTGTAGGTTACGCCAGCCCGCTAAAAAGGGTGTTTGTACCATGTCTGGGGAAGGTGATTCAGGTCCATCATGTGGATTGTCATAAGCACACGCCATCACAACAACTTCCCGGACAAAGATTCCTGTTCGACTACGACAAACTCTGGGAATCGTTTCATTTGCCGTCCGAGCCGAGTGATGAGGAACTTGCTCTTATGTACCTGTATCAGCAAAGTCAGTCGCAAGAGCCAGTATCTAGACTGCTAGATGTTCCTATACCCACCATGGGTACTCACGATGATGAAGCAGGACCAAGTGGAACTATTCATGAACCGCCAGAGGAGGAACAAGCTCCATCATTTGACGTTTCTGACGACTCAGAGGAGGAACCCGCTCCTACCTTTGACGAGGAACCAAATGAGACATCAGAGGAGGCTGTTGATCAAATCGTTGATCTCGACATTTCAAATCTGGAATCGGAAGTTGTGGTGCCTGATACTGTGATGCCACGGACACTGTCTTACCACCCTTCAGAACAAATTATTGGCGATCTACAAAGCGGTGTCAAGACGAGACATCAAATAGACCAAGCTTTTACATGTTTTTATTCATCTATTGCTGATATGCAGAAAGAAGTCTCACTTAAATGTTTTATTTCGCAGATAGAGCCCAGGACCTACAAAGAAGCATTGACCGAAGACAGTTGGGTGAATGCTATACAGGAAGAACTGCAACAGTTTGAGAAATTGGGCGTCTGGAGACTTGTTGATCTGCCAAAGAATCAGAAGTTGATAAAGACGAAATGGGTGTTTAAATGTAAACGTGACGATAGAGGAGTCGTGGTGAGGAACAAAGCACGTCTAGTGGTCCAAGGCTTCAGCCAGCAGGAGGGAATAGACTATGATGAGGTTTATGCACCGGTTGCAAGGCTTGAAGCAATTCGCATCTTTTTAGCCTTTGCATCTTGGAAAGATTTCAAGGTCTATCAACTCGACGTTAAATCAGCATTCCTGTATGGCAAGATTCGAGAAGAAGTTTACGTGGGGCAACCACCGGGGTTTGCAGATCCATTAAACAGAGACAAGGTGTACCTACTCGATAAAGCATTATACGGTTTACACCAGGCCCCGAGAGCCTGGTACGAGACGCTTTCGACCTACTTGCTGGACAACGGGTTCACAAGAGGAACAGTAGACAGCACCTTGTTCACAAAAGAAAAAGGAGGCCACTTGCTGATCGTGCAGATCTACGTTGATGACATCATTTTTGGTTCCACTAACGACGATTTGTGTAAAGAGTTTGAGAGAATAATGAAGAAGAAGTTCGAAATGAGTTCAATGTGGGAGATGAAATTCTTCCTCGGGCTGCAGGTAGAACAAATGCCCGATGGAATCTTCATTCACCAGTCAAAGTATGTAAAGGACGTGCTCGACAAGTTTGATATGAACGATTGCAGTTCTGCATCCACCCCCCTCGCACAGAACCATGGTATTTGTCCTGACGAACAAGGCGTGAAGATGGATGAAACGTTATACCGATCAATCATTGGCTCGTTGATGTATCTGACAGCATCCCGTCCCGACATCATGTACCCGACATGTCTCTGTGCAAGATATCAGTCGAATCCGAAGCAGTCACACCTGACGATCGTCAAACGCATCTTACGGTATTTGAAGGGTTGCCCAAGCATCGGCTTGTGGTACCCTCGCTCGGGTGACTTTACTTTATCCGGTTTCGCTGATTCAGATTTTGGTAGTTGTAAGCAGAACGCAAAGTCCACCACTGCTGGGTGCCAGTTCTGTAGGATCGTTTGGCGACCCGAATGAGTCGATCAGAGGCGTTTTCGTCAGTTACAGGTGCGGAATAACAATTAATCAACGTAGGAATAGCTTGCAATACACTTTAAACATTTTCTGTATTGATTTGACGGTAAATACAACCAGTTCTCGATCCGGTAGCACTTCGGTACGAGATTCAATCAACATTACAACTGAGATTGCTCTAAGGGTATATATACTGTTCTGGAACCGCTTATTGGACAAGCCCAATAAACGACCCACACATGTGATACGAGCGGTCCAAGTCTTGACCATTCGGGCGATCCAGCTTCTTGTCATTCGAGCGGTCCAACATATGACCGTTCTAGCGACCCACTATCCTAATGGACCAAATGAGCGACCCAACTATCTAAATTTATACAATCTCATAACTTCTTGTTTTACGTGCCCAGATCTAACATTTAAAGTCTATGACTCGATACAAGACGTAATCAGCAGATGTAGTGCACCAACAGACTCCCCCTCAGATGTTGATGGAGTCGACTATCGAGTCACACCAATGCTGTGTCTTCACATCTTCAGTCTTGATCAGTCTTTGGGCTTCTAGCTCTCTATCTACAAACTCCCCCTCTAGATTTGCTGGCATTTCTTTATTCTTCAGCAATATCTTCAGGATCTTTGTCTGGCTATCCTGCATAACCTCTACCTCAAAGTAAATTTCTTTCACATCTATATTTCAAACATATAATCCTGCACCATTTCAGATTCTCATTCAAAACAAACACAGATTGTGATGAACCACTTGAAAAGGTTAGATTATGAAAACAATTAATTTCACACAAACACTCCCCCTCAAGTATTGCTCATCATGTTTAGCACTCGGAATTTTGAAAATCAGCTATTCAACATCAGTTGTCGAAAATCTTTTTGAATTTTCAAAATTTATGCTAAAACACAACGAAAATCTTTTTGGATTTTTCTGAAAGAAAATAAAATGCAGAAAAAAACTATTTACAGACAATATTTTTGTGAGCTCGTGCAAGAGGATCATATCAGTAATGAGACAAATCACCAACACCGTTAAGCTTTAAACATATTCAGTTCTAAACAATTTACCTAGATTGTCAGTATGTTTGTCCACTTAAATTTTCAACACAAATTTCAATCGATTCGAGATACGATATTAATGTTTTAGAGACTTGAACTTAATTGTGTATCACTCCACTTGAATATACTCCTGTATCCAGATCCCAAATATTCAGTCTTACAGGTGAGTATACCACAGATGATATCTGTAAAGGGGTAATATGCGAGGGCCGTGAGAGCTCAGGTCGATACTTCCGTATACGCAGAGAGATGACGGCTTCGACTTTTGGTGGGTCCCCTTTAGAGGATCTTTTTGCATTTCAACAGCAATGACTATCAATTTTATTGTTTAATCAGATTGCTGAGGGCGGCGCTTTCTCAAGCATTTGCAGAAAGTATTATCCGGGGACTAGGTCAGTACTTCCATACAGCAGAAGTCCCGGGATAATACCCCAGATATCACTGAGTATAAAGACCTAGTATCTCAGAATACGGGACCTTTCAAACAAGATTTCGGGGGTTACCCATATATCCAAGAATAGTTACCCACGAATCAAGCAAGTTTGATTTAGGTTTATATCTCGTTTCAATTTACTAAATGTGCGAAAATCTAGTGACACATCTGCAGTAAGATCGTTTATCACATTTAAACATTCCAATTCTTTAGCGTGTTGTGATAGTCCACTGATGTACTATCATTTCCTCTTTTATGCAACAAGAACTCATTTTTGATTTTATCATGTTTTTGTCTTTTTCAAATTTTCTGATGTTTTTGGATTTTCTAAAATACTTACTCCCCCTAAAATTCAAATACATCAAATGAAAATTGAAAACAAACTGTACAGAACATGACAACTGATATCGAATCTCCTCAATTCGCCATTCGCTTGACATAAACAATCAGAACTCCCCCTATCAACAAACTATTTTCCCATTTAGATTTCAAAACACTTAAGTTTGTTTTAATCAAAATGTTTTTTCCGGAAAATAAGTTTGATTGATTTTACCACTTGTAGGTTACCATTTGTAGGAATATCCAACAAATGTTCGGGGTTGTGGTTCATCATCTTGTCTTTCGACCAATGTAGGAAAATACAAGTACAAATTAATGTCCTTGATTTACCATTTGCAGTTTAGAAACCTCTGTACCAATAGTAAAACATCAACAATCATAAACAAACCTCTTTACCATTTGCATGAATGACATTACCGAATAGAATTTTGAGAAAGATGCCGATTCATGCTCCACGCTTACCAACCTGGGAGCTCCGGCAAGTCCTGAGACTTACTGTTCATAATATGTACCATCCCAGTCACAAACCAGGGATGGTTCAACCTTTTCTTTCTTTGTTTTCTTCTCGTAAAATTCCTTAACCCCTTTCACTTTTCTATCAATCATCTTGCCAAAAATGTGTTTTACCCTGGGGTTAAAGACCTTCTCAGCATCAAATTCCTGTTCATCATGACAAAATTGGTTAGAAATTTCAACTTTCCCAATTTTCTTTTTATAATTTTCAGCACTAAGTGATGGAAACTCATCATCACTAACACTCGGAACTGAGTTCTCAACTTTTTCATTAGCTTCACATTTTGATACAACTTGTGGCTCCACTGACTTTGTGGAATCAGTTTCATCGCCTGAAGATAACTTCTCTGATTTCGATCTATCAGAATCATCGTTAGAGCTTTCACCACCCTTCTTCACAACCCATTTCTGGTTTTTAGATTCGGCTTTCTTTTTGTAAAACTTGTTTGAACTCTCACCAATTTCAAAAATAGAATCTTTGAACAATTTGGTTCTATCAAGTGGTGATTCGAACGCAAACACTTTTTCTGAGATTTTGCGAAAAACTCCCTGTTTTGATTGTATCGCCTGAGAACAATCTTTGGCGATATGTCCAACGTTGTTGCACTTGAAACAGGTTCTCGAGTCTTTCTTTAGTTCAGCTTGTTTCTTTTTCCAAAATTCACTGTTCTTTTCCCTCCAGAAACTTGTCTTTTCTTCTTCATCAGTTGATGTATCTGAAACAAAGGACATTTTGGATTTAAATCACGAACATATTTTTCATTTTTCTGTTTTTCTGTGGGAGTAAAACCTAATCCTTTCTTTTTGAAATTACCGCTATGGTTTGATCTCTTTTGGAAATCTGAACCAGAACTGTAATTCTTTTTCTTGTTTAATCTTTGTTGAACTCTTGAGGTGTAAGGTTTAGATTTATCATTAAAACATAAGCCTTTGATTTCAGAAATATTGATTTCCGAGAGTATAAAAACCTTTTTAATCAGTTCAGTTTTAACACCTCTTATAGGAAATTCCTCATCAGAATATAATTTGTCCGAATTATTCAAAGTATAGGCAACTTTAAACAACCCATCATCCAAATTAGATTTTGATAACAAGAATTTTCTATTATAGACTAATTTTCCCTGTTTTTCTGTTTGACTCGGAGCTTTTGACTCAGATTTTGACTCTGACGCGGACTCCGGCTTTGACTCGTCACTGTCATCACTATCTAACACATGATCCACAACTTTCTTCATCAATTGAGACTGTTGATCAGTGTCAGATGATGTAAACACAACATCAATATTTTCAGGAAGATTGACCGACGACTCTGACTCCCACTGTAAATTTGTAGCCTTTTTGACTCTTTCATCGTTAGGATGTCTAGGCAAATATCCGTTTTCCAGTGGAGGTGGACATCTGTTATAACTGACACCTTTCGTCTTACCAGATGACGTTTTTTCAATATCCTTTTTCTTGTCACTCTTCCTCTTGTCAGCAATCTTTTCTTCAATACTGACCTCAGTTGCTTTTTCTTCAGTTATCTCATCTTCTTCCCAGACCTTCATGCTCTCAACAGTCGGATAAATCCTGTCAATCACATAAGAAGTACATGAGTAACTTTTCAATAAACGATTTACTCTTTCAGTTTCAATTCGTTGTAGCTCAAGCTTCTGTTCTAAAACAACACACTTTTCAATGTAGTTGTTTACAACTTTTTGCTTTGTCATAAACGCTCCCTGAAGAGTCTTCATAGCAACTGCCTGTTCTTCACTCGTTTGATTGTACTGATTCATTGTCTTGTTCAGCACATCATATGACTCCTTCAGTCTGTTTAAGTTGTTAATCAACGTGCTGTTCTGCTTTTTCACAATCTCACAGTTTTCACATTTAACAGAAACTTCTTTTGCATCAACACTTTCATCAACTTTGAACTTCGGCACTTCTATCATCTTTTGCCTTCTCACCACCGGCACTTCTTCATCATCACTACTCATCGGTGTTTTAATCTTCTTCTTTTTCTTTTCCTTCTTGACTTTTTCGTCTTCGCTATCACTTTCAGCAAGCAATTTCATATCTTCTCTGTATTTTCTCGCCCAATACTCTGTATCATCATCACTATCATCTACAATCTTTGCTGTAAATGCAGTGTAAGCTGTAGTTTGTTCAGGAATGTAATCATCCCAAGTAAAATTTGCCCAGCTAAAACCTTCTACAAGCTTTTCATCTTCTTGATCAATCAAACAAGCTTTTCCATTTTCTGGAATGTAATTATCCCAGGTAAATGATTGCTTTTGATTTGGATTAACCACACAAGCTCTCTTTCCTGTATCTTCAATCACATCTCTTCCGTGTGCAGTCTGAGCTTGATGTTTTTGTTGTTGAGATGATTGACCAACTTGGTGATAAATGGCTTTGCGATAGTAATCGTTGTTGTTGTTGAACGGATTTTGAGCTCCACTTGCTTCTCGATTTGTGCACTCCCTCTTGAAATGTCCCTTTTCCCTGCACCGAAAACAAGTAACTTTAGATTTGTCAAAACCTAAAGTAGAAACATTAGCATCATGAAGATCATCTCTCCCCGTGATTTGTTTAAACTTCTCAGCTCTCCGTAAAACACTAGCCAAACACCACTTTATATCCATCAACTCCATCTCTTCAGCATCTATCTGGTCGTAGTCTTCTTTGGTTAGCATTGGATTGCCGATACGACCTGCAACAAAACAAGTGTAAGATTCCAAAACCATTCCTAATAAAGACATTTGGTTTTTGGCAATTTCCTCAGAATAATCTTGATCATTCTTAAGATTTAATACAATGTTACACTGTAATTTTCTCCCATTCTTAGTTGCTGAGATGTTTGGATCAAATGATGGAAATGAAGTAAAACTGGTTTTGCTGCTTGATCCAGATGATGGACTTTCAGATACACTTTTGGCACTCATACCAGTCACAACCTATGGAGATGAATTCGACGATTTCTCATTTACCCCAGCTTTATAATATAATCCGATATCTTGTTCACCATCGAAGTCTTTCATTCTAATCACTTTTCTCTGCTCCATTTCTTGAGCTTCGATCTTTTCAATGAACTTACTGAGCGTCAGATTGCTAAAACCTTTCTTGTTTCTGAGCATCATCAAGTATGTGCCCCAACTTTCATATGGCAACGCATCAGCAAGTTTGTCGATCAATTCCTCATTACTCTTTTCAATACTTAATCTTTTCATATTCGCAAGCAGATTACAATATCGTTCAATAATCTCACGTGTGTTCTCATTTTTCAGCCCACGAAATAAATCGAACTCTTTCTTTAGAAGCGACTTCTTGCTTTTAACCATCTCTTCACTTCCCCTAAACTTCGAACGTAATGCTTTCCAAATCGAGTACGACGTCCCATTGTGCTGTAAAAGAACCATGATATCTTCTTTCACTGCCTGTTGAAGAAGACTTAGCATCATTTTCTCATTTTTGTACTTCTTCCTCTCATCATCTCTAAGATCTTTGATTGGAACTGGCTCTTCATCACTATTCAATGGTCGGATATACTTTGTTTCTACGCATTCCCAAGCGTCAAGATAATTTGCTTGCACCCAATTTTCAAACTGACCTTCCCAACCCTTGTATTCTTCGATGTTCATTAACTTGGGAGGTTTTTGCATCGTTCCGGTTTCGTTTTCTAGCATTGTGGTTTGAATAGCGTTGATTGAGGTACTTGGGGTAGCGAATGCGTTATAAAAATCCTCGTCCATTTTCAATTTTCAAAGAATATTTCAAACAGTCTTAAAAGCGAACAAGGAATGTCAACTGTAGATAAAAGCGGTCCAATAAAGTCAAATAGGCGAATCAGATGAGTCCAATAAGCGGTCCGAGTAGACTGAATACAAAAGCGATCCAAGTGATGTTCGGATGGGCGGTTCAACACTTATCAATTCGAGCGGTCCAGCAAATTCAAACTACGAGCGGTTCAACTAAGTCCGAATAAGCGATTCACAAAGAGTGGTTCGAGCGATTCACAATACTTGTTCGAACGAGCGGTTCAAACAATTAATTTTGGGGCGATCCAAAGATTTGTCAGAATGAACGGTCCAAAACTGATGCAATTACGAGCGGTCCAGAATCGGTCAGAAAAGCGAGCAGCTTTCGGACATCATTTTGGCACACTATTTCTTTGAATTTCGACACCAAACTTTCAAGGGTTTGTCTCTATACTATCGCGCACAATCCCTGAGATTTTCAGCAAGTTTCAACCGTTGAAAATGTCTGAATCTGAAAAAGAATGAGTAGAAGACAGAAACTTTGATGATTTTCAGCTAATTCCTGTAGAACTCCTCCTCCTGAAGCTCTGATACCAATTGTAGGATCGTTTGGCGACCCGAATGACTTGATCAGAGGCGTTTTCGTCAATTACAGGTGCGGAATAACAAGTAATCAACGTAGGAATAGCTTGCAATACACTTTAAACATTTTCTGTATTGATTTGACGGTAAATACAACCAGTTCTCGATCCGGCAGCACTTCGGTACGAGATTCAATCAACATTACAACTGAGATCGCTCTAAGGGTATATATACTGTTCTGGAACCGCTTATTGGACAAGCCTAATAAACGGCCCACACATGTCATACGAGCGGTCCAAGTCTTGACCATTCGGGCGATCCAGCTTCTTGTCATTCGAGCGGTCCAACATATGACCGTTCGAGCGACCCACTATCCTAATGGACCAAATGAGCGACCCAACTATCTAAATTTATACAATCTCATAACTTCTTGTTTTACGTGCCCAGATCTAACATTTAAAGTCTATGACTCGATACAAGACGTAATCAGCAGATGTAGTGCACCAACAAGTTCTTCGGAACTCGGCTTGTTACCTGGCAGTGCAAGAAGCAAACTGCAGTTGCGCTCTCCACATGTGAGGCTGAGTACGTCTCAGCCTCTAGCTGTTGCTCGCAGATCCTCTGGATCCAACAGCAGATGCGCGACTTTAGTCTGCAATTCTTGGATACTCCGATATTTGTGGACAATGAAGCGGCCATAAATATTACTAAAAATCCGGTTCACCATTCGAAAACAAAACACATTGAATCCGTCATCATTTTATAAAAGATTGTCACGAAAAGAAATTAATACGGATTAAACATGTGGGCACCGATGATCAGAAAGCTGATTTTTACACAAAACCGTTTGATAAAAAGAGATTTTATTATCTTTTAAGGTTAAATGGGATGAAAAATCTGCAATCTGGGAGGGTAATCGAATGTGAAGCCGAGCTGGGCGGCGATCTGACACGAACCGTATCGTGTTGTCAACTTTCGTTTGTACAGTTGTATTTTTTTTCTGCTTTTCGTTAAAAACAAAAACACAAAAATATGTTTTAGTTTTAGGGGGAGATATACGCAGAAAAATACAAAAACATGATAAAACCATAAAAAATTCCAAAAACATTAAAAAAATGCAAAAAGAGCTGTGTAGTATAGGGGAAATGATAGTACATCAGCTAGACGGGCACAGTACGCTAAAGAATTGTAATATAAATGCAATTAAGCAGTCTCGCTAAAGATGTGCAGGTAGGTTCTTACAGAATTAGTAGATCAGTTTGGGATATAAACTAAATTTAACTTGCGTTTTTGTGGGGAACATCTCCAGGATATATAGGTAACCCCTGAAATCCTGTTTGAAAGGTCCCGTATTCTGAGATACTAGGTCTTTATGCTCGGTGATATCTGGGGTATTATCCCTGGACTTCTGCTGTATGGAAATACTGACCTAGTCCCCGGATAATACTTTTCGCAAAAAGCTTTGAAACATAAGCTTCACCCTCAGCATGCTGATGAAACAATAAAATTGATAGTCGCTGCTGTTGAAACATAAAAGATCCTCTAAAGGGGACCCACCGAAAAGTCGAACCGTCATCTCTCTGCTGAACGGAAGTTCTGACCTGAGCTCTCACGGTTTCGCACCTAACCCCTTACAGATATCAGCCGTGGTATACTCACCTATAAGACTGAATACTGAGATCCGGATATGGGAGTATATACTGAGGTGGGAACACACGTTAACGTTTAAGTCTCTAAAACATCAATAACGTATCCTGAACAGGTTGAAAATTTTGTGAGAATTTAAAATGGATCAATATACCGACAATCAACGCGAATTGTTTAATGCTTAAAATGAAATAAGCTTAACGGTGCTAGTGTTCTGTCGGCAGCTGATATGATCCCCTAACACGCTCACAAAAATATTGTGTGTATATATTTCAGTTTGTACAGCTTAAAACCCAAAAAGATTTTCTTTTTTCATTTTAGTTTCGACAACTGATACTGGGAATTGGAAGATCAAAGCCTGTGTGCAGATCATGTCAGTGTCTGATGAGGGTTGGGTAAGCTGTGATTGCAAACAAAGATCTGGTATGATGTTTGAAAGATAAAATGTGCAAATGTTTGAAATGTGGAAAAGTTCATTAACTTGAACTGTTTTTTTTTTGAAATCAAACAACATAGTACTTCATAAAACTGATCATCCAGGGCCATTAACTTGGACTTGGTAGGTCGAACAGTTGTCCAGGGTCATTAACTTGGACTTGGTCAGCTGGGTGTCAGCGTGTGAAATTGAAAAAGTTGAAAAAATGAATAAAAAATGATTTTCTTGAAAAATTAAAGTTGGTTCGCTTTTATGTCACCATTGGTCCGCTTTTCTGTCAAAGTAGCATTGTGGTCCGCTTGAATGGATGGTGTCAAATAAGCGAACCAGACCCTTATATAAAAGGAACAGGGGTCCGCTTTTCGTGTCATAATCTGGTTCGCTTATCCAACATTCTCTCTGGGCGATTCGAGCGGTCCGACTTGTTTTCTTCAAGTTTTTTCACTGATTTGACACTGTTTTCACTTGTTCTTGATAGATCTCCAATCATTACATCATGGGCAAGGTAAGTACCGTTTCAATTTCATCTCTTTATTGCTAAAATTTGGTTGTCGGCGATATGTTTGAACAATATTGAGTTTTGAGCTTTAACTGTCAAAATTGTTTGAATTGAACACATAACTAGTGTCGTCTGATGATTCTGAGTTTAGTATTATGTGTTAATTGCTCTTATTTGTGTGTTTGAGATGTTTGCTGGTAATACATAGGTTCAGTATCAGATCTAGGGTGAATTAGACATGTTTTTGTAGGAATTAAAGACACCCCTAGTCTCGGAATTTAGAGTAGATCTTGATTAGTGAATCAATTTTAGGGCTTGTGCAGTTTTGATAGGTTTTAGATTTGGACCGCTTTTACAGACATGTAATTCTGGTCCGCTCATGAGTCACCTTAGAGGTCCGCTCCTAGATACCGTTTTAGGTTCGCTCCTAGATATCATTGTACATCTGCTTATAATAACATATTAGGTCCGCTCATTAAAACACATTTTAGGTCCGCTGTTATGTACCAAGCAGGTTCGCTTTTAAGGCAATAAAAGGTAGGATTCGCTTATGTGTACTAGGGACGGTTTGCTTTTTATGTTTTTTCTAGGTTGGTCCGCTTTTTAGTCATCTAATTGGTTCGCTTATAGGGATGTTTTGGTGTTTGGTTCGCTCTTCAGTACACTTTATGGTTCGCTTTTGAATACATGTTATGGTCTGCTTATATGTAACTAATAAGGTTCGCTTTTTGGTCAAGTTTTAATGTCAAAATTTTCTAAGTCTATTTTCTTGTTTTGTTGTGCAGGCATCAGCAAACGTTTTATTTGATCCAATTCACAACAGCTACATCGATCTAGATGTTGATAAAAATCCATTGCTGTCGGAGTTCAGTAGTATTTTAGAGTTTATGGGTCGAATTCCAGTAAAGAAAGCGATGACAGACCAACGACCATTGTACAGATCACATATTAGTCGTTTCTGGGAGAATGCTACATATGACGAGGCTAGCAAGGTGATATCTTTAGTAGTGGAAGTAAATGGAAAGTTAGAAACCATTCTGGTGACTGAAGCGTTGGTGCGTGAAGTGATAAACTTTCCTGACGAGGCCAACTATCCCACAAGATTTCCTGAACGTATGGTGAAGGGTTGTATGCTACGATTGGGATACAGAGGTGCTTTGAACACTGGGAACTACTTGAAGTCGAAATTTCAGAAATCATTCAAGTTTTTAATACATTGTATTCTGATTACACTGAGTCACACGAAGGGCAGTTACGACCAGATGAGGGATTACCAGATGAACATGCTAACGGCGTTGGTATTGAATAAGAAATACAATTTCTCACATATGGTATTTCACTATATGGCAGAGAACATCACGACGAACGTTAGAACTTGGAGGTATCCGCGTTTTGTACAAATGTTAATCGATCACGCATAACCTGGAATTGATAGAAATATTAAAGATGATCTTCTCGTTCAAGCTCACATGTCTAATAACACTTTGAAACAATTGGTCAAATATCATCCGAACCATCCATAGCTTGATTTAGTGATTGAAAACTTTGGATTACTCAGAGATGTGAATTATGTGGATCCTGATCCTGAAAATCACCAAAATTGGAGAAATCAGGAAGAAATGAAAGAAGCGTTGTATGCTGTTGAGTTGAAAATACTTCAGAATTTCAAAACAACCAAGAACGAGTGGTATGTGAAGGAGTCAGGACGCAGACGTAGATTTGCAACTCCTGTAGCTGAAGGTGAAAGTTATTCTTCAAAGCCGAAGAAGAAACAAAAGAAGAAAGCGCAAACAATGTTAGTAGATGAGCCTGATGAAGATGTTCCTGAGGTGAATGTTGAAAATGAACAAGAGATGACTGGTGCTGAAAACATTGTAATTGAGACAGATTTGTTTACGACAGATGCATATTTTGTTGATAATGTTGTGCAGACGGTTACTTCTGATATTCAAAAGGAGAAAGAGAAGGTGTTAGATGATGTTGAAGGTGACGACGTTGATAAAGACACTACTAGTTCTTCTAGTTCATCAGAAGATGAAATGATTGATGAGGTTGAACGCGAAAGGAGAATGAGAGAAGAGGTAGAAAAAGAAAAGTTGATCAAGAAGAGGAAGAGGCAAGAACAGGAGGATGCTCCTTATGTTCCATCTCCGGAGCATGTTTCAGAGTCACAATCTACTCCGAAAGGTCGTAAGAAAGCTGCTGGTCGAAAGAAAACAACGCCAACAGTTAGAGTGTCAAAAAGACCTCAGAAGATTGTGCAGAAGAAGCAACCTGAAATAGAACGTCAAAAGCCTCCAACACCTCCTCGTGAACCAACACCTCCACATTCACCTATTCACCAATCCCCACCAAGACAGTCCACACCTCCAAGACATCCCTCACCTACTCCTCAATCAACACCACCACCACAACAACCATTTTTCGCTTCACAAGATATCTTCGGCACACCTCCACTCACCCAAGTACAACCTGGTTCTTCAAGTAAAGGTCTGCATACACCACAAGATAGTCTACTAGACGTTGACTTCGACTTTGCAAATAATTCGCAAGTGTTGAAATTGGAAAAGAGAATGGAGAATGTAATAGCAGAGAATAAAAGGTTGGCGGCTGAAAACAAAAAGATTGCTGATAGAGAAAAGACTCTTGCTGGTAGGGTGTAGAAGTTGGAAGGTGAAAACAAAGTGTTGACACAGAAAGTTGAAGCTGATCAGACGGAAATCGACATTCTGAAAGTTCGAGTGTCTGAATTAGAAGAAGAGAAGAATCGTCGAGAGAGTGAAAATGAATACTATAAGTTGAAAAATAAAGAACTTACATCAGCTAAAAATCGTCATGATCATGAGTTCTACATGTTGAATAGAGTTGTTGAAAGTATGCTTGGGACGTCAGTGGAACAAAAGTTTGAAGAGCTAAAGGTAGAAGATCTGCGTGCTGAACGTCAAGCAGAAATGGAAAGACAGATGAAAGAAAAGGGTAAAGGGGCTGCAGGAAGTTCAGCTGTGCCTGAAATGTCTATTGTACCTTCGATGGTGATAGAAAATCCTGAGCCTATATCTGCAGTTTCTGGCTTATTCGAAGAAGAAACTCTAATGCAAGAATTAATTGGTGGCGAAGATGAAGAGGATGATGAAGATGATGATGAGGATGAGTTTGTATATTCTGCGAGTAGTCACAGTTCTAAAGGTGATGATGATGATGACGCTGCAGGAGGTTCAGGTGTTAGAGTGACTGAAGGCTCAAATGAAAAAGTCGTTGAATATCTGTTGAACGACACAATCAATGAAGAAAGTGGTGAAGCTGAAGGTAAGGGGGAGTCAAGTAAGACGCAGATTGTTGAGCATCATGAGCCGTTGTTCGTGCGTCTAGAGGTGTATAAGGAAATGCTTAAAGATGTAAATCCTGAAATTCCCTTCGACTTCGAAGAGGACTTAGAATCGTTTGATATTAATAAACAGTAGGATTATAAGTATGACTATGTTGAAGATGCTGATATCTACGATAGAGTTGAGGTTGAAGAATGTTCGGATAATGAAGAGATTCCTAAAGATACTTCGAAATTTCCAACGTTAATGGAATTCTTCGCTGCTGAAAATCGAGAAGAATTACGACAAAAAGTAACTGAAGCAGTGAATGACAATGTATTTGAATGTTTGAGAAAAGAAGCTGAGCAGGAAGGCCAATCTAATGTTGAAAAAGAAGGTCAATCGAATGTTGAAGAAATTGATCGTTCTAAATGGTTTAAAGATTCTCATGAAAGAAAATTCAAGAGACTGCTGAAGTACTTCCAACGAGATCGAAATGTTTCGCTTGGCGATATTATTAGTTGGGGTTTTCTTCCGCAAGTTAACGCTTATGCTATTCGAAGAGAATATGGCGTCCAGTATTTTGAACGTTTATATGACATAATGTCATTACCGTGGTGGGACGTTGATGAATTAGCAAAGGTGAGAGTCTTGGATTACAAGGTGAGAAAGAATGATACCGCGATGTGGGGCTACATCAAATATGAACAATTGAAGCCATTTCGAAAGTGGAAGCCTCATCGTCCAAGGCGTGTTCAGAGAGTTGATCCGGAAACTGGGGTTGTAGAAACTATTCTGAATGTGAAGCCTCCGCGTACAATGAAGACAATTCCGATGCCAGAAATGGAGCAGGAATTCTATAAAGGCTTTATTGATTGGGTTTACAGTTGCAGAACGACCGAAGCAATAATCACGTACAGAGCTGGTGGAGAGTTGAGAGATATTCATGTTTACGACCCGATGTGGTTAGTTAATTGCTCAACGAAAGACATCGAATGTCTATTCATTAACAAGATTCGCTACTCGCCAGCAGATAAAGAGCAAGCTCTTCAGTTCCAACGTGTAGTTTCACTGTGCTTTCAGAAAAGTATCAACTCCGAAAGCAAGTGGAAATCTTCGTGGTGGTCTTTAGACGAGAAGATGAAGAAAAAAGCGAAGCGTGAGCGTGAACGTGAGAATCAAAGGATGGAAGAAAATAGAGGAAAGTTTATGAAGCAACAGGAAAAAGAAGAGAAAGCGAGGAAGAAAGAGAATGAAAAGATCAGAGTTGCGCTGGGTAAAAAGTCAAAACCGAAGGAAGAGAAATTCAAAGCTATCTGAAGACCAACATTCAACACAAAGACTGCGGCTTCATCCAAGGGGGAGTTTGTTGGTGCACAATGTCTAAAGCCTGCATCTTTGTAATGCTAGATTCATGTATAGGGTCCAGATAGGTCTTTTTGTATAAGTTCAGGGGGTTAAAATGTAAATTTATGAAGTTAATGTTGTAGGTCCGCTTTTGTGGCATGTGTCCACAAAAGCGAACCACCGTAGTTGACAGGTTCGCTCTTGTGGACATGTCACATGAGCGGACCGGCCAGTCTATAAATACCCCCTGTGCAGTCTTCATTTGTAACCTTGTCTGAGATCCCACGTCGAACTGCTGTATGTACGGCAAGCGTTAATCAAGTGAAGAAAAGTATTTTAAGTGTGAATTCTCTGTTTCTACTCCATTCTTTTGCTATTTTTCTTTGTATCATGCTGAAAATGTGTTTCCGCCACGTTTTCAGTAAGCACTAGCTCTGATTGACTCATTCGAGAGCTCAAAACTGATCCTACAGTCAGGGTCAGATCTTTGAACTCAGCTGAATTCCTGGTGACAAAAGCAACTGTGTCCCATTTTTCGGGCAATGATTTAAGGAACCTGCTATTTTGAGTTGCATTTGGAAATGTAACTTTAACAAGCCTTAGTTCACTGATGAGACAGCTGAAACGTTCAAATTGTTTGGTTAGTGATTCCCCTTTGATGTGACTGTTAGTGCACTACATCTGTTGATTGCGTCTAGGTGTCTAGGATCAGGTCTTACATCGTATTGTATAGCATAGGGCACGTTTTACGAGAAAACAGGAGTCTGTATAGGTTTTATATGCTAGGTCCGCTCATAGGGACATAGGGGTTTAGGATCGCTTATTTGTCACTATGGTTCGCTTATGTGGACTATGCTGGTCCGCTCTTATGGACAAGTGTCACATAAGCGGACCCAACAGTGTATATATAGGGGTCTTTAGGGTGGTCCTCAGTAGTGATCGTCGAATTCCACGCCGAAGCTCTGCCGGTGTGACGATTGTGCTGTAAAACGTTTCAATTCAATAAAACAAGCAGTTAGGAGGAAGAACAAGCTATATCTACTTGCATTTCTTATTATTATGCATCTGAAACGCAAGAGACAACCTCTGAACGACTCGTTCGGGTCTACAAACGATCCTACAAGTGGTATCAGAGCCTAGGTTGAGGTTTTCTGCAGATTATAGCCAGATTTCATCATTTCTTCTCACTTCTACACCTTCTTTTCTCATTTTCGGGAGATTTCACAGTCGAATTTCGTTCAAAAACTCACAGATTGTGTATAATCATACTTAGTCAAACCCTTGAAAGATTCAGGCAGAAATACAGCTTAAAAACAGGTCAAAACATGTTCGTTTTATGGATCGCTCGTACTGACGTCATCATGAACCGCTCTTAGGTCACTTTCTGATTCGCGTATTCGTACAAATTCCAGATTGGTTCGCTCAAAATTTGGTTCTGGTTCGCTCAAAATTTGGTTCTGGTTCGCTCCAAAGTCATAGTTTGGATCGCTTATTTGAACAATTTTCAGGACCGCTCGATCAAATAGCCTCTGGTCCGCTCAAACAAACATTAAGTCTGGTCCGCTCCAAAGTTATAGTCTGGTTCGCTCTTACGACCAGTATCCTGGTCCGCTCGAACGAACATCCGCTTATCTGGACAATTTAATTGATCCGCTCTTTTGTTAATTCATCCGTCAATATGGATACCGAGTTTTATAATGCTTTTGCTACATCAACTACTCCAGCCGCAATTGCTCAAGCAATGAATTTAGAAAACGAGACGGGAACGACTCAAAAGCCCCCTAGATTGATGAGCATTGAGGAGTATTATGGATGGAAAGATCGGTTTGAAAACTGGGTACAGGCAAATCATCTAAGATCGTGGGAGTGCATATTGAAGAAGTACACATTGCCTCGAACAGATTTGCAAGCTATTAAAGAGATATCCGAGTTTACTGATCAAGAACGAGCAATGTATAGAGCCGAGAAAATGATGATCAGTTTGTTGCAGCAGGCTATAAAGGAAGATATATTCATCTTGTTACAGCACGACAAAACTGCTAAGTCGATATGGGATGCTCTTAAAGTTAAATTCGAGGGAAGTGAAAACATGATCAAAAGCAAGAAAGCATTGTTAAAGAAAGAGTTCGATTTGTTTAGCAGTTTGCCGGGATAGGACACTAAAAAGTTAATCGAGAGATACTGTCACTTGGTGCGATCACTGTCTATGTTTGGAGTTGAAAAAGGTCGTGAGGAATGGGTGGATAAATTGGCTGACGCGTTACCTCAGAAAGAGTGGGGAACATATTTGATGATCTTGAAAAATACTGGTGTGTATGACGGGCTGACAATTTCACAGTTTATTGAGAAAATTGAGGGTCAGGATCTTGAGCAGCAAAAGATCGCAAGAATGAACAGTCCGAGTAGTCAACAGGACGTGAAGATGTACTACCGGGGTAGTGTTCCAGTTACTGATTCTGATAGAAGTCCAAAGATTCAGACAGCTTTCAGTGCTGGTGACTCATCTGAAAAAGCTGATCAGGGTTCAAACAAGAGTAGCAGCGGGTTTTCATCATTTCCGAGTGTGAATCCGAAAGAGACTAACACGAGTTTTCAGTCTCAGAGTACAAAAACCGGAAATGGATACATAATTCAGTGCAACATAGCTCTTAATCTTCCAGAAGGTCAAAGCTTCTCTGAAGACACTGCGAAAGATCACATGGCACTTTTGGGTTCTGTATTGTTATCTTATGAGGGTCTTGTTGCTGGTCGAATCGGAAATCCTATGCTTACCAAAGAGGATTACGATCAAATAGACGCCGAAGAAATGGAACTCATGGATATTAAATGGTGTCTTGCTAGTGTTCTTCGACGAGCTGAAAAATTCAAAACCATTACCGGGAGAAATGACTTTCTAGATGCTCATGTCTCTACTTTAGCTTTTGATAAATCTAAAGTTACTTGTTTTCGATGCAGGGAGAAAGGCCATTTCAAGCGGGAGTGCAAAGGAAGAGAAGCTAGCGGAGCACAGAATCCATTCGGGAAAGATGATTACTATCGCAAAGCTATCTATCAGCAAGTTGGTCAATCCCAAGAACCGCAGACAGCTCACGGAAGAAAGATTGAAGATCCGAAGAGAGCATGTTTGGTAGATTTCAGCTGGAGTAATTACATATCATCTGAAGCCACAGCAGCACGCATTAGTGATCAAGATGATGAGAAACTACCAGAAGGTTTCAGTTGGGATATGTTTGTGGATAAGAAGGGAGAGTTCAAAGCCTTCATTGCCAAGATTGTCCGAGAGCCAGATTTGTTTGCTACTTGGATGAAATCTATTGGAGAGACTGTGAAAAGCGAAGATGAAAAGTCTGTGTCATCTGATGAAAGTTTAGACAGTACTGATAAACTTTCAGAACATTCTGGGGAAGTGTCAGAAAGTTCAGATGAAGGTTTACAGGGTTCAGATGAAGAATCACAAAGTTCTGATGAAAATGTACAAAATGAAAATATTCATGAAAAAGAAGTTGTTTTTGATAAAACACCGACCATTTTTGATGTATCAGATGATGATTCTGATAAATCTGTAAAATTTGATCAATCACCTGATCATAGCAGCAGTGATGATGAGGAAGAAAAACATATAAATATTGCAAAAAACTCATCTATCTCCTGAAAGTTTTCATTTCTATTTTGCAGAAAGAATGGAGAAACTGAAGGAGAAACGAGCTGCTAAAGAACAACAAGCTGAATCTGAAGGTGATATTCAAAACTCTGAGAATGTTGCTGAGAAGATTACTGAAGCTGTGATAGAAGAAGAAAAGGTGGTAGAAGTTGTTAAAACAATCGAAGTTGAGAAGATTGTTGAAGTTGTTAAGCCATGTGAGAAGTGCTTGGAAGCTTGCAAGAATTGTGCAGCCAAAGACGACATCATAGCTGAGTATGAGAAGAAGAAGGAGCAGTTACTGTTCAACCTCAACTATGTGAAAGAATTTTACGATGTTTTGAATAAAACAGTAACTGGTCTTCAAAAGACAAACTCAGAAAGAGAACAAGCACTGACGATGTTGAATGCAGTTTTAATGACAAAACAAAAGGCAATAAATTTCTACATCGAAGAGAGTGCTAAGTGGAAGCAAGAGTTGGAGACGGAAAAGATAGAGAATGAGAGAATTAGACGCTTATTGCAAAGTTATTCTAGTTCTGATTATCTCATTGATCGTATTTACCCAACTGTTGCAGGTATGGAAGCTTTCAAAGATGAAAAGCTAAAAGACAAGAAAGACTGTGGTAAGAAATCGACTGTTAGTTACAACAAATGTCCGCCTCCGATTTGGGATGGTTATTCACCTAGGAGACCAAATGAGGAGCAATTGGAAAAAGCAGTCAATATAAAGCTTAAAACCAACACAACTGACGTTTTACCAGATAACATAGATGTCACGTATACATCGTCCGATATTGATCATGAGTCTGTACTAATCAAAAAGGTGGTCGATCAGGTGTTGGATACTGATGAGGAGTCTGAGTCGAAATCTGGGTCTGGAAAGTCAAAGTCGTCAGTCAACAGTCCAAATTCGTCAGATAAACGGTCTTATAGTAAAGAATTTTTATTGTCAAAGGCAGATTTGAATGATGAAACATTCGAAGTTGTGTATACTTTGAATGGTTCGGACAAATTGTATTACAATAAAGAGTTTCCGATAATGAGTATTAAAACGGAACTAATAAACAAAACTTTCAAACTAATAGAAATTAATATTCCAGAATTAAAAGTTTTGAAAAGTTTTGAAAAATCTAAAAAATACATGTCTAGAGTTCAGCAACGTTTAAATAAGAAAAAGGGCAACAATCCTGGTTCTGGTTTTCAAAAGAAACCTAACCAGAATCGTAGCTATAAAAAGAAAGGTCTTGGTTTTATTCCATCAGAAAATGATAAAAACATAAAAAATTCTAAAACAAAATCGGAATTTGTGTCAGGTGGAAGTGCTGAGGAGGAACAGCAGAAGCCGTTCTGGAAACAGTCTAATCAGGAGTTTCTTGCTGAGAGAAAGAAAAATGGAGATGATATTTGTTAACAAAGAGAGACCAGAACCTGTTATAGATGCAATGAAACTGGTCACATTGCATGGAATTGTTCAAAAAGTGTCCAATCAAAACAGGGAGTTTCTCAGAAGTTGAAAGAAAAAGTTATTGATGTTGACACAACAACCAATAGACCTAAAATTTTTGAAAATTCAAAATTCGAGGTTGGTGAGAGTTCAAAAAAGAACAGGTATGAGAAGAAAGGAAAAGACAATCAGGCATGGGTTGCAAAGAAGGTTGATGTGAATGTTGGCAATGAATCTGGTTCCACAAAGCCAGAAGAGCCACAGGTTGAGAAGAAGATTTCAGTGAATGATGAGGAGTTTTCATCATTGAAGTTTGAGGAAGTAAAGAAGAAAGTCGGAAAAACTGAGATTTCTAATCAGTTTTATAAAGAAAAGAATGATTTTGATGTCGAGAAAACATTCAACGGGAATGTTAAGAAGATTTCTGGGAAAATGTTGAGCGGGAGAGCTAAAGGGGTTAGAGATTTTTATGCAACTAAAAAGGCAACATACAACCCAACTGCTCAAGAGCTGAAAGCCATCAAGTCTGAAAAGACTTGGATGAAAGTCTGCTTCCCATGATAGTTAAAAGACTATGCCGGAGATCCCAAGTTTATATCGTGGATCAGGAATCGGCATCTTTCTAGTATTTGAAAAGTTTGTTTGTAAGATTTTGAAATGTGTTCAATATTTGCAGGTTGAAAAGACTACGCCGGAGCTTCCAGGTTGGTAATTGAGAAGCAGGAATCGGCATCCTGATTGGTAAAATGGTGATGTAGACGTAACATTCCTACAAGTGGTAACCTTGTTCTTACAAGTGGTATTTGTGGTTATATTTTGAGATGTTTGTATTTTTACAAGTGGTACAGAAGGTTCTAAAATGCAAATGGTAAATCTGGGACATTAAATTGTACTTGATTTACTATTCATGGCAAAAGATAGACAAGATGATGAACCACATCCCCGTTTTTAAAATGATAGACCTACAAGTAGTTTTTATCAACACAAACTCATTTTCCGGAAAAGTCATTTCGATTAAAACAAACTTAAGTGTTTTGAAATCTGAAATGAGAAAATGGTTTGTGATGGGGGAGTTCTGATTGTTTATGCTGAGTGAATGGCGATTTGATGTGATTCGATGTCAGTTGTCAAGTTTCTGTACAGTTTGTTTTATTTTTCATGTTTCTAGTGGGTCAAGAGTCTAGAAGTTTTCAAATTTTCTTTGAAATGTGTTTGCATTTTAGGGGGAGTAGGGAAATTTCAGAAAATCCAAAAACATTTGAAAATTTGAAAAAGCCAACAACATGATAAAGTCCAAAAATGAGTTTTGTTGCGAAAAAGAGGAAATGATAGTACATCAGTGGACTATTACAGCACGCTAAAGAAATGTAAAGTTAAAAAGTAATAAAGAATCTTACTGTGGATGTGTCAGTAGATTTTCGCACATTTAGTAAGTTGAAACGAGATATAAACCTAATTCAAACTTGCTTGATTCGTGGGTAACTATTCTTGGATATATGGGTAACCCCCAAAATCTTGTTTGAAAGGTCCCATATTCTGAGATACTAGGTCTTTATACTCAGTGATATCTGGGGTATTATCCCGGGACTTCTGCTGTATGGAAGTACTGACCTAGTCCCCGGATAATACTTTCTGCTAAAGCTTGAAAAAGCGTAGCCCTCAGTATGCTGATGAAACAATAAAATTGATAGTCACTGCTGTTGAAATTCAAAAGATCCTCTAAAGGGGACCCACCAAAAGTCGAGCCGTCATCTATCTGCTGAACGGAAGTTCTAACCTGAGCTCTCACGGTTTCGCACCTAACCCCTTTACAGATATCAGCTGTGGTATACTCACCTGTAAGACTGAATATTTGGGATCTGGATACAGGAGTATATTCAAGTGGAGTGATACATAATTAAGTTTAAGTCTCTAAAACATTAATATCGTATCTCGAATCAATTGAAATCTGTGTGAAAATTTAAGTGGACAAACATACTGACAATCTAGGTAAATTGTTTAAAGCTTAAAATGAAATCAAGCTTAACTGTGTTATTGATTAGTCTCAGAATCTGATATGATCCTCTCGCATGAACTCACAAAAATATTGTTTGTAAATTTTAAATTTCTGTATGTTTGTGTTTACTAGTAGTATCAGGTAATATCTCTCAGAAAATCCAAAAAGATTTTAGTGTGTTTTAGCTAAATTTTGAAAAAGTCAAAAAGATTTTCGACAACTGACGTTGAAAAACTGATTTTCAAAATTCCGAGTGCTAAACATGATGAGCAGCATTTGAAGGGGAGTGTTTGTGTAAATCTAACTGGTTTCGTTAAATCTAACCTTCTTCAAGTGGTTCATCATAGATATTTGAGAGAGAGTCTGAATTGTTGAGATCATATGTTTGTTTAGTGAATATGAGAGTCAAATGTTGGTGCATAGTTATTTGAAATGTTTGTGAAAGAAATTCATTTCAGGGTTGAGATTGTGCAGGTAGCTAGGTTTCGATTCCTGAAGATCTCTGATGGAAGAGAGCCAAGTTTCAATCCTGGAAATCAATTCTGAAAGAATGAGTAGAGTCAGATTTCAGATTTTGATTTTAAAAGATCACGTCAATCGTTGATGCTGATGAACTTAAAGAATCAAGAGATCTGATCAAGAGAATTAGAGTATTTTAAAGCCAGACAAAGATCCTGAAGATGTTACTGAAGAACAACAGAATACCAGTAAATCGAGAGGGGGAGTCTGAAGATTGAAAAGAGGAGAAAGCCCAGAGACTGATCTAGACTGAAGATATGAAGACACAGTTTTGGAGTCAAGGTGTATTGGCGACTCCATCAACATCTGAGGGGGAGTCTGTTAGTGCACTACATCTGTTGATTGCGTCTAGGTGTCTAGGATCAGGTCTTACATCGTATTGTATAGCATAGGGCACGTTTTACGAGAAAACAGGAGTCTGTATAGGTTTTATATGCTAGGTCCGCTCATAGGGACATAGGGGTTTAGGATCGCTTATTTGTCACTATGGTTCGCTTATGTGGACTATGCTGGTCCGCTCTTATGGACAAGTGTCACATAAGCGGACCCAACAGTGTATATATAGGGGTCTTTAGGGCGGTCCTCAGTAGTGATCGTCGAATTCCACGCTGAAGCTCTGCTGGTGTGACGATTGTGCTGTAAAACGTTTCAATTCAATAAAACAAGCAGTTAGGAGGAAGAACAAGCTATATCTACTTGCATTTCTTATTATTCCGCATCTGAAACGCAAGAGACAACCTCTGAACGACTCGTTCGGGTCTACAAACGATCCTACAGTGACAAAATGTTTCATACTGCTGATTTAGAATTTCCCTGTTGTTTTCAATAACCTCTTCCGTCCCCCCAAATTGTTCCTTCAATGCATCCCATAATTCTTTGGCACTATTACAGTGTAACAGCCCAGCATAGATTTCATTGGGTAATGCAGAAGCTATGATGCTAAATGCTTTGGCATCGAGTTCGTACTTTTGAAAATCAGTTTCAGTAGGTTTTGGAATGAACTTCTTTGCATCCTCAGCACTTGGCACCATAGGAACATGAGGACCAAAAACAACAGACCTCCAACATCCAGTGTTCTGTTGAGCAAGGATGTAACCCATCCTTCTCTCCCAGATGTTGTGCTCATTATGTTTAAGCATGGGTGGTTTGAAAAGAGAGCCAATGTTATTCTTATCATCTTGTGATTGTGACGTCATCCTGGTTGTTTTACAGGCACTGATTAATCAACTTTAATGGTGATTAAACCTTGCTCTGTTTTTCAACGAAACGAACAAACTATCAGTATCAATGATTGCGAGCTGAACTATTTATGTCAAAATGATTGTTAAATCAAATTTGACTGTCCAAGCTCTGATACCAATTGTTAGGATCTGAGTTTGGATTGATTGTGATTTGTGTTTGAATTAAGGTGAACAATGAAAGAGTAGGGCAGCGGAAATTAAATGGAAGCAAACTTTTCACAATCAAACAGAAGAAATGCTTTCACACATACATTTTCAACAAAGAACCAAATGTTTAAATTTATTTCAAACTTCGAATACAATTGCATGTATGCTTCGCAAACTCCCCCCCAGCCCGAGCTCAGTAATTTGTTCGTACAGGAAGAAGATGGTGAAGAGCTAATAGAACAGTACAGAGAACTGTTCTATTTATAGGCACGCAACAAACCACTGAGCATCTAAGCTGACGTCACCATGAAAGTGACATCTAACCTCCTAACAAACTCTTAACATCTGACCTATACAAACACTGCTATGCTAACTACTGATGTTACAATACATTACATAAAGTAAATAAACAACTGCTGCTTCCTTCCACTGCTGTGAACCCAGCAGTACTTGTCATGATCAGCAGTGCTTGAAACATGGCAGTAGATTGAGCAACAGAGCTTTAGTTCTTCATCAGTCTTTGACTTGATCAGCAGTTGTAGGTCAGCAGTTTGTATGATCAGCAGATAGGAGGTCAGTAGATGTTGAAACCACTTTCAAGGGGAGAGACTTGTATGCATAACATCTGCTTATTCTGGATCCACTGCTCTGATCCAGTTTTAGCTTTAATTATCTGTTCCTTTGGCAGGGTTCAATCCCAATAAGAACTCTCGTCCAGACTCAAGTGATCCAATCGAACATGAATCACCCTAGTCCGGTTAGTTAACTGTTCGAGACGGTGGTTCATGTTTAACCCAAAATCAGTTGTCTCTTAGATAGAATTCAGATCTTGAACCAACACATCACTAAGAAGGAGTAGAAGTCCAGAACAAGCTCCGATTTTATCGGTTTTGAGTGCATTGCGTGTAAAGGAGTTGAAAGAAAGTTAGAAAACCATCTTTCAATCCTTTTCACCATGAATATGTTCAGATCTATGCAAGATCTTTGTTCATTCATGTGGAAATCGTCCAGATCTAAGTTGTTCTTGGTGGATTGAAGCTAAAACATGAAGTTCATAAGAACTCCATGATGACATCATCCTAGAACCCTCAAATCCGTTGATTTCACGGTTAAAAGTTAAGATTAAAAAGAGAGGATGATGAAGAAGTGTGTGTAGATCATAGAAGTACAAGATTTAGGTTGAAAACTTACAAGAATCACGAGAAATCGAGAGAAAGAGAGCTTGTGTAACATTCCCAAAATTATATTTGTAAAATTTAAAATAAAATATATAAAAACTTATGTTATTAAACGGATAGATCACGAGTAAATTTACTGTTAGAAATATGAATTACCTAGACGGGCCAAGGAACCGTTTAATAATAAAATTGTAAAATACATTATATTTGGACTTACTCCGTTTTTAATGAAACTTGGTTCAAAATGTAGATACAAATATTCTCGTTCAAATGACATATTCACTATTTTATAAAACGCCATATTTTATAAGTTATACGCGCCAAATGAGTGAAGCAGCTGAATTAATTATAATATATAAATTAGTAAAACAATAAATAATATTAACTAAGTAATGTGTACATTCACATTGAAATGAAAACAAAAACTAAGTTATGAGAAAATGAAAAACATGCATATGTAGAATGCATGTCACTACATGGATGAAAGGAATTAAAAGACAGTATACGTGGCTCAATTTCAAAAGGCCAGACAATTCTTTGCGTGAATCCAAGATTAACAACATTTAGTATATATAGTAGACACTATCAAACTTTCTAAATGCTCAGTCTCTGTCTTCCTTTCGATCTCTATGTCTCTTTAATAAATTCCTTTTTTTTAGTAATTCACCCCTAAATAATAAAAAAGTCCTGCCTCGTTTTAAGTGTTTTCACCCCTGATCACTGATACCCTGTTCGATTGATTTAGGACCCAACAACGCATATCAAGGCTCTGCCCGACTAAGTACGTTGGGGTTCTATCTCGTGACGTAGGGATAAAGTTGAATTGGGTTACTATACTTAACGCGAGTACATTATAAATTTTTATTAAATAACAACCTTCCTAAAACACCCCTGCACGTCATAAAATACACCCCGTAGACGAAAACCGGTCCCGAATACCTTTAATTTTATAAAAAAAATAAAAAAAAAATTAATGGTCCGTCGCGGGGCGCGGCAGATACCCCGTGGGCCGTCGCAGGGCCCGACAGCTTGACTACGAGGCAGCACCCTGAGCTGCCACGTGGCAGCCCCATGTCGAACATATACCGGCGAATCAGCAAGCCTACGCCCTACACCCCTAGCTCGCGGGCCGCGTAAGAGCAGCCCTTAGCTTACGCGGGGCGCGAGAGATGGTCGATTAGATCCTATAAATTGGGAGCATCAGCCTTCAGTCCAATTCGCTCACATCTTTGTCGATCTCTCTCAATTCTGAAGTAATAAAAATTACACATGGGCATTATACCCCCTAAATAGCGAAGCTCTGCCTCGATGTAAGTAGCATAACCCCTGCTTACGTATTAGATACGCTGCCCGATTGATATAGTGCTCCGTAACGGCTGTTGAGTAATCTCCGTAGCATAACCCCGACGTAGTCGTTGGAGTTCTGTCTTGGGGAGGGTATAACTAATGTAAATATAGGTTATTATACTAACGCGTGTGCATTATTTAAAATTTATAGTATATAGCCTGCAAGCCACAGAAAATTACCTAAGATAGCAATGTGAGTAATCTCCTTTTTGTAAACTGTTTTTACAAAAACTTAAATATTTTATAATGTGATTAAGCAGTGATTGAGTATTTGTAATTCTTCAATTATTGCCGGTATGTTGGGGTTTTGTATACAAAATGTGGAACACGTTACCATTGGACAAAGAGTTAGCCAATGGGTAATATGACCCACCAGTCAGGATTGATAGCACTGAATGAGTAATTGTGTAGATGTAAACATTGTAATCGCTCTCAATACTGTACAATGATAAAACCTGTTTTGATTAAACTGGGATTCACTCAGCAGTATTTCCCACTGACAAAAATGTTTTAAACGCGTTTCAGGTAACAAAATGTGAAAGCCAAATAGAAGCCAGCTGGAGAGCACTGAAGGCTTAGAAAAGTGGCTATAAAAGTTACCTAAATAAAAAGGGAAATTTTGTTTTTAATAATCAGGGTTTATCTCTATAAATGTATTGTAAAGAAAACTTGGGTTTTATCCCATTCATCTATTTTAAACATCTTGGTGTTTAACTCTGATAAAAATATTTCCTAACTACGGTCCTGATAAAAATTTCTGCTGCCAAATTAATAAACACCGATACCACCGAAACTGACTCGCGGCCGCCCGTTCCCGGGAGATAGGGGCCTGGGGTTGTGACAGAAGGTGGTATCAGAGCCACTTGTTTAAGCCATTTAGGTGTTCTTTTAATACCTAAACTAAAACATTATGTTAGGAAATTAATGTAATAATTTATGTGTTATTCTGTGTAGATAAATCTTAATATTCATATTATGATTTTATGTTATGAGTTCATAATATGAGTAACCAATATGATTAATTGTACCCATAGGCTACCTAGGCAGATGTATTATATTTCTAGTAAAATATAACATGTGCGTTATATTTTAACTAGGCAGACCCTTCTCTATTTAGAGTTACACTTTATGGTCTATAATTTTATAGTATAGATTTATGTTAACGTAAGTTTATATATTATAAAACCTAGCCCTATATTCATTTTATAGATTCCATAGGGTTAAACATTTAATATTTTATTATAATGTAAATATATCACCTCCGGTCAATGAATATAAAATTTAAAAATATATTTTTGTAATATAAAAATATACTGTGAACATATATTAGTATAAAAGAAGGGGTAAAAATTAAGTATTATAGCTCTAAAATTCAAGGATTAGTATCGTTCTACAAAAAGAATATGGTTTTGAAGGGTGAAGATACAATAGGAAGTTTATTTGGCTAAGAAGGCTAGGAAGTGATCTTGACCATCCATTTAGTTAATCAAGGGCTAAGATTAAACCAGGGAAACTGAAGGGAAGAAAAGAAGCGCGTGAGTTTGTTTAGGGGTATTCTAGTCAATCCAAGGCAATAGTTTCTCGCTCCTCCAATTCCCCATCGTTTTTAAAACGTTAATAACTTTTTCATACGACAATATTTTTTTTATAAAAATTGCACCATAAAAACGAGCGTTTTTTATCTTTAAAACGAGCACACTATTGCTATAGTTTTGAAAAAAAAAATTCGAAAACCCAGATGCGTAAAACGCAGTGGATAGAACAAGACACTATAACCCAGGTTCTAAAACGCAATCGGGTTTCATATGGCCGTGATTATGTTTTAACATGGCCATGCCTCTATTCTAACATGATTATGTTTATGTTTTAACATGACCATGTTCTCTGCACTCAAATTCTGAAGAAAACGTACCTAAAACGCAATGGGTTTCACATAGTCATGTTTCTCTTTTAACATGGCCATGCCTTTGTTTTAACATGGCCATGTTTTTGTTTTAACAAGGTCATGCCTTTGTTTAACAAGGTCATGCCTCTGTTCCAACATCCAGGTTCTAAAACGCAATGGGTTTTAATATTGTAATGTTTATGTTTTAACATGGTCATGCTTATGTTTTAACATGGTCATGTCTTTGCTCCAACATGATCACGCTTCCCTTTTAACATGATCATGTTCTTTAATGTTCTTTTACACTGCAATTCTAAAACGCAATGAAACCCAAAATCAAGATTTTGCACTACAGATTCTAAAAAAACAATGAAATTTTAACATGGCCATGTTCATGTTTTAACATGGTCATGCTTTTGTTGCAACATGACCATGCTTCTATTTTGGCATGATCATGTTCTTTGCACCCTAGGTTGTAAAACGCAATGAAAGCAAAAATCAATATTTTGCACTGTAGGCTCTAAAAAGAGATGGAGCTTTAACATGGCCACGTTTATGTTTTAACATGGCCATGCTTTTGTTCCGACATGACCATGCTTCTATTTTAGCATGATCATGTTCTTTGCTTGTAAAACGCAATGAAACCAAAAATCAGTATTTTGCATTGTAGGTTCTAAAAAGCAATGGAGTTTTAACAGGACTATGTTTATGTTTTAACATGGTCATGCTTTTGTTCCAACATGACCATGCTTCTATTTTAGCATGATCATGTTATTTGGTTGTAAAATGCAATGAAACCAAAAATCAATATTTTGCACTGTAGGATCTAAAAAGCAATGAAGTTTTAACATGGCCATGTTTATGTTTTAACATGGTCATTATTTTGTTCCAACATGACCATGCTTCTGTTTTGGCATGATCATGTTCTTTGCACCTCAGGTTGTAAAACGCAATGAAAACCAAAATCAATATTTTGCAATGTAAGTTCTAAAAAGCAATGGAGTTTTAACATGGCCATGTTTATGTTTTAACATGGTCATGCTTTTGTTCCAACATGATTATGCTTCTATTTTAGCATGATCATGTTCTTTGCTTGTAAAACACAATAAAACTAAAAGTCAATATTTTGCACTGCAGGTTCTAAAAAGCGATGAAGTTTTAACATGGTCATGTTTATGTTTTAACATGGTCATGCTTTTGTTCCAACATGACCATGCTTCTGTTTTAGCATGATCATGTTTTTTACACTCCAGGTTGTAAGACGCAATAAAACCAAAATCAATATTTTGCACTGCAGGTTCTAAAAAGCAGTGTAGTTTTAACATGGGTATGCCTTAGTTCCAACATGATCATGCCTCTGTCTAAGCATGATCATGTTCTTTGTACTGCAGGTTCTAAAAAGAAAAGAGTTTTAACGTGGTCAAGCCTTTTGTTCCAACATGATCATGCACTTATTTTAGCATGGTCATGTCTCTGCTTTAACATCCAGAAGAACAAAAATGAAAAGAATTCTAACTAAAACATAATGAAGTGAAAAAACGCAATTGAGGTTTCATAACTAAAACGCAATGAAAATAAAAAATAACACAACTTACAAAAGAACTCTGATTAACGACGGTTAGCGGAAAAAAAACTCTGATACACCATGGGGAAACTGGTGGCAGTGGAGCGGTGGCGGAGGATGGTGGAATGATTGTGTCAGATCTGAAAAACCCAACAGGTGGTTGAAGGTGGTGGTGGTTTCATATCTAGTTTCCGGCAAGATGGTGGCGATCGTAGGTGGTAGTGGTGGTGGTGGTGGAGGAGGAGGAGGAGGAAGCGGTGGTGTTGGTTGTGATGTGGTAGTTTATAGTTTTGAAAATGGTGGATTTGAGTATACGGGGAAGAGAAGTGAATTGCAGATGCTGGGTTTTTTTTTTGAAGATGGTGAGTTTTGACCAAAATGCTCCTCCTTATGTTTTTTATCTTTGCCACATGTTATCCTCTTATTGCTTCTTATTCTTCCTAGCGAAATTAAACTTCCTATTTGATCTTTTTCCTGATTTTGAAATCTGAAATGCGCACTTAAACGCAAAATTACATTTTGATAGTTTTGTGGTTGAAAATTTTATAGTACGAATCTTTAACGTAAATAAGCATATAAGTTTTATATGAGTAATTCAACTCACATTACATATCATAAATCTTTCAATTATTGTTAAAAAAAATAAATAATCAAAGTATTGATATAATTAAAGTAAAATAATATATAAATAGCTAATCATGAGCGTTAACTATCAAATACTTGTAATAGCTTAAAAATCTTCAGCGAGTTACTACAGAAACAAAGATGTCATATAGGAAAAATAAAAATACAATAGCATTGCTTGTGATATAAATCAGGCGTATGTTTACAAGTGTTCAAGATAACATCACTTGTATATAACAATGTAATATTATTTCTAAATTAATTATTGATTGTTATATTTTTAGTTAAATCATATAAAGGTGAAGAAAAAACAATTAAAAAGGTTTTTCAATATATTTGAGTAGAACCAAGTTGAAACTTTTTTGTACTCCTTCAAGTTGTTAACTTAACATTTAATAATGTTATATTTAGTAAATTAAAAATTTGACTTTTATATTATTATATATATCCATTGCTAACATATGTTTGCGCCACAGGAGTTGATGCTTTTTCTACTTAAAACCATATAATTTCCTACCTTCTCGTTTTGGACACATTACTTTATTAGGGGTAGTGGTGGTGAATATATATATATAGGGTTCCAGCGTGAACAATCTTCTAAGAGTGAACTGCGTGAACAGATATGGACTCTTGATTTCCTTTTTAGTTGTTAAGTGTAGGATTTTAATTATATAAAAAATTAGATTTAAATCATTATTTTAATAATTGAATTAAGTTACATCTTTCCTAATTTAAATTCATTATCCACATATGTTTATTCATTAATAAGATAATTATCAAAACAAACAACATATCACCAGATTTCAATTTTAATTTTTATTTCAGATTTCATCACCAGAATTCAAATTTTGATTTTTAAGATCCACGTAACCTTCATATTTCAACGGTATACACATGTGTACTTGGATATAAATAGAACAGTACACATGTGTACTCAGCATCGTACATATGTGTAAAGTAATTCACAGGTGTACATCAACATTCAATACAAAAAAATTTCTGAGATATCACAAAAAAGACGATATACACATGTGTACATCGCATTAAAAAGAGGGCAAAATCAGAATACACATATGTACATCGCATTTAAACAAATAATTATTTTAATAATTAAATTAAGTTACATCTTTCCTAATCCTTGATTTGATTTGTGAGAGATTTATGCAATCAATTTAAGATTGAAATTACACATATACCTTTTTTGTATTTAATTAAATGGAAAAAATTAACCAAATAATTACCATCATGCCACTCACTTTAATCTCAAGATCATAAAATCAAGGGCCCAGATCAGTTCACGCAGTTCACTCTTGAGATTTTGTTCACCTTTGAACCTAATCCTATATATATATATAATAAATTTCATTTTCTTTTAAAAGAAGAGAAAAGATGGGTCTCATGGTTTATACAATCAGTACATATAAGAGAGGTTAGATAATTAATTTTTAGAAGTAAAGATATTACAAAATGAATACATCTTTCTTACTCGACTTAAATTAATATTTATTATTTCATTTTTCAAGCTAGAATTAAAATGAGTACCCCACATAAAAATAGTTGACTCAAATGTGTGTTTAATACGTTTGTACTTTATATAGCTTTATTTAAGAATCAAATTACAATTTTTATATTATAATATCTTTAAGCAAATTACTATTATTATTGTTTGAAAAGATAAATATACATGCTCTAATATTGTTTAATTACCTAATATATTTAGAATCAATTTTAGAAACGTCAAACTTTGTATTACTTACTATAATACTTCTTTGAATAAAAAGGATAATATACAATAAATTAAGAGCTAAGTTTTAATATTTAAAACCAATATGGTTCGCCCCACTAGTTAAAAAAATGAAATTGTTCCCATAAGTTAAGAAAGTTCATATTTTGATTAATTCATTTCTTTAAAAATTTTATTTATCCATCCAAAATATTATATTCAATAAATTTAATAGAAGTTTATTTCAATATACTATTACCATTTTTATTACTATAAAAAAGGATAAATAAAGTTATGGGAGTAAGCTTGATGATTGGCACTATCGGATATATATATAGTTGCATTTTTATAAATTACAAAATAATTTAGTATTATATATATATATGTGTGTGTATACATATATACTATGTAAGTTTTAATATTAACTAGAGATTTGAAATTTTATGTTTCTAAAATATACGCATATATGCATATACATAATAGAAATTCTTGATGGTATATACAATATAATAATCAAATATCTTCTGTAGATAAACATAAGAGAAAATATCACTGGTGATTCATATGAAAACATGAAGTCATTATAAGAATAAATCATGAAACGTATTATGTTTTAAAATGCCACCTGTTTCAATAAAATATTCCTTGCGACAGAATTTAACAATATATAAACTTGAATAGAGTTAGTTGTAAGCATACTCATCACATTGAACCTAGCCATAATGTCAATGGAGACACTGATATTTTTGTCAAAACTCTATTTTTCAAACAAAAGAAGGTCACAACCATAATGATAACAATACTTAAACAAAAGAGTTAGGATACTGATATGTACTGATAACACACAGGATAGTATTTAGACTTGAACCTAAGAACAATGCCTTAGTATAAGCTTCGAGATAAGCTAATTATTTGTGTAAATAAAGTGTGATGGGTGTTAGTATGCCGTGAGGATAATAACTAGAACAGTGCAAGTATCATAAATAAGCGATAACACCTAGCCACTGTTATTTCGTGTTTATTAGTACTACTCGGTTCTAGAATATGATCCATCATGAGAATACTAATTCCTTCTTTCTAGATATAAGCCATAATAAATGATGCCCTTTTTAATCATGACTTGAGAGAAATTCTATTTAAGGGAAATACAATGATAATTACCTCTCCGGCAAGACTGAGTATGGTGTAGTAGACTCTCAGCTTGTCCGGGTAAGATGGGAGTACCTCTCTGGCGAGACCGGGTGAGATGGGGTATATGTTATGATAATGGAATTCCCTAAATAGTACCATGACCTGATGTCTGACTTGTTTTTTTTTTTTTTTTTGAAATATGAATCTGTTAAATACATTGACCTTATAAATGGTGTGTAGATTACAAGTATGTGAAATACATGATTATATAGATATGTATATCTATAAGGAAATCGAAAAGCCATAATAATTGACAATTAGGGATAAATCACGAACAAGTGTGTCAATGATAATTTTAGATTTATTAGGAATCTTTCGTATACGTCTATAATTCCGATATCAAACACTATTTCGTTTGATCATCAGTCTCGTAACTCGTGCGACAAGATGAACGACGGGAACCCTGTAAGTTGGAACGCCATCGAAAGTATAAGAATTCCCTTTGCGATTATTAATGCATTAGGAAGCCAGTAACTAAAAGTTGTGCTAAGACACAAAACATCTAAAAACATACGCTAATAAGAGTCGTTTTAACTTCATTCAGAGCTCTTGAAAAGATAAGAGTAACCACGACTAGATGTACTTACAAGAACTCTCTTCCGCTATAATTCTACTAAGATTTACCATTCGAAATCATTAAATTAATTTGGAATGACAGGAATACATGATATATAATTTAAGGAAATACCTAGCTGATAAATCCTTAGTTGTACCTCTTTAAAGTTATAAGGGTAAATGAAAATTTTAAATCCATTAAAAGATTATACAAATTAAAGGTAAGAATCTCAAATCATAGAGAATAGTTCTGGTCAAAGTAAGGTGGAATTCAAAGTAAGGACCGGAATATACTTAGAAATTAGGATCAATGACAAACTAAAATTATTCAGTGAATCTCGAGGACGAGATTTAAAATAAGGTGGGGAGGATGTAACATTCCCAAAATTATATTTGTAAAATTTAAAATAAAGTATATAAAAACTTATGTTATTAAACGGATAGATCACGGGTAAGTTGACTGTTAGAAATATGAAGTACCTAGACGGGCCTAGGAACCGTTTAATAATTAAATTGTAAAATACATTATATTTGGACTTACTCCGTTTTTAATGAAACTTGGTTCAAAATGTAGATACAAATATTCTCGTTCTAATGACATATTCACTGTTTTATAAAACGTCATATTTTAGAAGTTATACGTGCTAAATGAGTGAAGCAGCTGAATTAATTATAATATATAAATTAATAAAATAATAAATAATATTAACTAAGTAATGTGTACGTTCACATTGAAATGAAAAGAAAAACTAAGTTATGAGAAAATGAAAAACATGCATATGTAGAATGCATGTCACTACATGGATGAAAGGAATTAAAAGACAGTATACGTGGCTCAATTTCAAAAGGCCAGACAATTCTTTGCATGAACTCCAAGATTAACAACATTTAGTATATATAGCAGACACTGTCAAACTTTCTTAATGCTCAGTCTCTGTCGTCCTTTCGATCTCTATGTCTCTTTAATAAACTCCTTTTTTTGGTAATTCACCCCTAAATAATAACAAAGCCCTACCCCGTTTTAAGTGTTATCACCCCTGATCACTGATACCCTGTTCGATTGATTTAGGACTCACCAACGCACGTCAAGACTCTGCCCGACTAAGTACGTTGAGGTTCTATATCATGACGTAGGGATAAAGTTGAATTAGGTTACTATACTTAACGCGAGTATATTATAAATTTTTATTAAATAATAACCTTCCTAAAACACCCCTGCACGTCCTAAAATACACCCCGTAGACGAAAACGGGTTCCGAATACCTTTAATTTTATAAAAATAAAATAAAAACAAAATTTAATGGTCTGTCGCGGGGCGCGACTGATACTCCATGGGCCGTCGCGGGGAGCGACAACTTGACTACGAGGCAGCACCCTGAGCTGCCACGTGGAAGCCCCATGTCGAACCTATACCGGCGAATCAGCAAGCTAACGCCCTACACCCTAGCTCGCGGGCCACGTAAGAGCAACCCTTGGCTTACGCGGGGCGCGAGAGATGGTCGATCAGATCCTATAAATTGGGAGCATCAGCCTTCAGTCTAATTCGCTCACATCTTTCTCGATCTCTCTCAATTCTAAAGTAATACAAATTACACACGGGCATTATACCACCTAAATAGCGAAGCTCTTCCTCGATGTAAGTATCATAACCCCCGGTTACGTATTAGATACGCAACCCGATTGATCTAGTGCTCCGTAACGGCTGTTGAGGCTTTGCCCGACGTAGTCGTTGGAGTTTTGTCTTGGGGAGGGTATAACTAATGTAAATTTCGGTTATAATACTAACGCGTGTGCATTATTTAAAATTTATAGATTATAGCCAGGAAGCCACAGGAAATTACCTAAGATAGCAATGTGAGTAATCTCCTTTTTGTAAACTGTTTTTACAAAAACTTAAATATTTTACAATGTGATTAAGCAATGATTGAGTCTTTGTAATTCTTCAATTACTGCCGGTATGTTGGGGTTTTGTATACAAAATGTGGAACACGTTACCATTGGACAAAGAGTTAGCCAATGGGTAATATGACCCACCAGTCAGGATTGACAATACTGAATGAGTAATTGTGTAGATGTAAACATTGTAATCGCTCATAATACTATACAATGATAAAACCTGTTTTGATTAAACTGGGATTCACTCACCAGT
Source organism: Helianthus annuus (assembly GCF_002127325.2). Lineage (NCBI taxonomy): Eukaryota > Viridiplantae > Streptophyta > Magnoliopsida > Asterales > Asteraceae > Helianthus > Helianthus annuus. The sequence continues at coordinate 145,761,076 of NC_035449.2, forward strand.
ATTTCCCACTGACAAAAATGTTTTAAACGCGTTTCAGGTAACAAAATTTGAAAGCCAAATAGAAGCCAGCTGGAAAGCACTGAAGGCTTAGAAAAGTGGCTATAAAAGTTACCTAAATAAAAAGGGAAATTTTGTTTTCAATAATCAGGGTTTATCCCTATAAATGTATTGTAAAGAAAACTTGGGTTTTATCCCATTTATCTATTTTAAACATCTTGGTGTTTAACTCTGATAAAAATATTTCCTAATACGGTCCTGATGAAAATTTCCGCTGCCAAATTACTAAACACCGATACCACCGAAACTGCTCGCGGCCGCCCGTTCCCTGGAGATAGGGGCCGGGGGTTGTGACAGCTTGAGTGCGGCTGGGACGAGTGGAGAGCTGTCACATCAAGTGATGTGACAAGTGAGGATATTTATAGGGTTTCCCAAAAAGGAAAGTGCAAGGGATCGAGTGGGTCACCGATTGGATGGCAGTCCGATCAGATGGCACCCCGATCGGATGGCAATCTGATCGGTTGGCCATCCGATCGAGCGGTCACTCGATAGAGTGGCTCCGACGATTTGAGTTTCGGCGTTTTGTTCCTTGCGTTGGGTTTTGCGATGCGCTTAAGCGAGTTTCGAGTTTGCGATGTGATAGATTGATAATAATCACACAATTACTATATCTAACATACAATCATCCTAATTAACTGGCGTTTAGCATTTGCGATTCGATTGCGATAGAGTTGCGATTGCGTTTCGATTAATCACCACAATATAAACATAAATAAACATGCACAAGTAACACATAAGTAGCACACACACGTAAAACAATATCCAGAACGCATGATGCGATAAGTGATTAAACAAGCAATAAACGTCGGTTAAACCTCGATTATTAACATGTACTCCACATAATACAACTAATGCGATAAAATAAATAGATTATATACAAGTCAAGAATTCAAAACAGGAGTTGAGCAAGGAGTGACAGATCGCAATTATCAATCTTTTCTTCCTTTGACTTCAATCTTGACTTTGACTTTGACTTTCGAAACACGGGGTGTTACATCTAGACTTGAAACCCAAAAACTTGTAGACAATGCTGCACCAAGATCCATTTATCTTCCTGAAATACATGTAAGTTGAAAAATCAACAAAAGTTGAGCGAGTTCATGCGTTTTATGTGTATGTGCATCAAATGAGTCTCAAAACATTTGCAAGTTTAGTTGTAAGTAGGTATGTAAAGCGTTTATGAACATGTTGATCATTAATGTTTTACAAGGACATTAATATATGTGACGACATAGGAAGTACTCAACCCGAGTAGACAACTTTTAGTGTCGAATCAGCTCGACTGGGACACAAGTGGTCACCCATAGACCATGAGTGGGGCTCGTCCGTACCCATTAGATCTAACCTTTGTTCTGTGGTCCTTAAAAGGATTAATGGAACTTCAGTTTCAGCCTATGTTCACATGATCTAATAGTTCATTCCCTAGCTAAAACATACCTAAGTTGACATGTATTTCCCCCTGAAAGTTGTAAACCGAAAACGTTAAGAGAAAAGGGGGACATGAACTCACTGGTTTGCGTCCGTAGTCGTGTGCACTCAAAGCTGATATCCGTGAGTCGTGTTACTACCTACACACGTGTTATGTTTAATTAGACACTTAGTCGTGTAACGACTCTTAGTCTCAATTATTTATTAAGACTTGTTTTGGAATTTTGTATACTTTGAGTTATACCTTCGGTGTATGATGTATATATTTAATTTTTATAATTATATATGTTCTCAAATGTAGTACATTAGTTAAAATAATTATATTTTAACTTATGTTATTTTCATGCAAATATTCGGGGGTTTTGTTAAAAATAACATATTTTCAACTTGTTTTATCATATGGTTCTCGTATACGTGTTTACTAGTATAGGTATACTTGTATTATGATCATGTTTAGTATGTCACCTTGTAATCTCATACTTGTGTATAATACTTGTTTGTGGGTATTTAGCAAGTGTTGGTACGTATTGTACGTATAGGAATACGTATTTTTCTTGTATTTATTAAGTATTTCATACTTAATATATATAATTTTTATAGAAAAATATCTATATTTTGGCCTTGGTAAAGTATGTATATATATTCTCATGTATCTTAAAAATATTTTATTTTTAAGATTAAGTTAGAAAAATATATTTTAGTTTCCACTAAAATAATATATTTTTAGAGTGTTCATGAAAATATATATTTCCTTGTACTCAAAATAATATATTTTCCATGTTGACAAAATATGAAATATTTTTTATAATAATTGTAAAAAATACATATCTCGTCGTTCGTTCGGTTTTGGAAATACCGTTTACCAAGTTGTCATAATATGAACTAAATTTCCAGAATTTATATAATTTGTCCAACGTGTCCATTGTCCAAATTGTCCAATATTTGTGTGCAAGTTATATATTTATTTTCTTATGATTTTTGTAATACTTCAAATTACAATTTTTGGTGTTTTGTGTGGTATACTATTTTCAAGTTCCTAATTTTTAATATAACTAATACAAATAATATACACATAGCACATAATTTGTGTGATTTCTAGATATATATTTTCCTAAATATATACTTAGTCATTTTTATTTTTGAAAATCAACCTCCATTACTTGTAATTTTTATAACAAAAATTATGGCAAATTTTATACTTAAAACCATGATTCAAAATTACTTGTAAACACTTGTTTAAACACATTTTTCTAAGTGTTAAATTTGTGCAAACATTTTGCCATAATTTCCTTTGAAAAATGTAGGTTTCCGTGCTTAAAGCATATCATTTTCTTTTTCAAAAACCACTAACAATCATCAACAATCATTCACAACTTACCATATGCCATAGTATACATCTCTACATGAAGTCATGAACTTGAAGTTTTATAAAAACTTGTAGTATTTTAACATGGTGATTAACATGATTTATTAACACCAAAAACATGATTATTATCTCATAAGAATCATTTTTCTAAAACTTTCATCTTCACAACTTGTAACCTATTTTTGCAAAAATTCATTTTCTTGGATTTTTCATGAGTTAAACATTTCAAGAGTTCCATTTTTACCCTTAAAACAAGTTCAAGTTCTTTCAAAAACCAAATCATGCTAAACATGAAGTAACTTTGTTTTCTTGAAAACTTTCATGTGTGAAATCCTTCATTTACAAGATCTACAACTTGTAGAAATCATTTTCATCACAAAATCACACTTACTTTACAAGTTCATACTTTACATAACGTGAGCTCTACATGGATCTTTCATGATCTAACATCATACTTGCTAGATCATGTTTTAAATCATCATCTAGCAAGCTTTTATGTTGTGTCTAACACCATACACACAAGAAATCAACAAACAAGTTCAACACATAACACAAACAACTTATAATCTCATGAGTTTTAGTTTGGTTCTTTTGTTCATCATCTTGTTTATGTAAGATCTTTAGACTTTTAGTTATACATGACCTTTAACTACTAAAACAAGATGTAAAATGGGTTCAAGAGACTTACTTGTCACACCCCTTTCTTAGGTGGAAGCACGAGGTATGATCATGAAAGGTTCTCATTGCATACGAATGGTAAACGTACTACATGCTCGTAAAAACAACTTCAAATACCAATAACATTACATAACTGAAAACATAGTTTAAGTTGGGGTTTACATCTCATCATAAAACGTTGTCTGAAAAGTCTACAACATTACTCAAAGACAAACATAAACAACATCTAGAGCAAGAGTATGACCGCGCGCACATCCCCTTTAGTTACCTGAAATACATGTGAGTTTTTGGAAAATCGTCAACATAATGTTGGTGTGAATTCATGCAGTTTTTATATTGAACATTTGTATACTTTGTATGAAAACATGGTATGTATCTTGTATAAATCAAGTATTCTTGTAAGTATCAAGTTTGTTAATGGGTTGCAAGGCCATTAACATGTGACACGACATAGGAAGCATCCAAACCATAGGCATTTTTCTAGTTGTCGATTCACGACTGAGACACAAAAGCACTACTTGGTACTTGTTATCACCAAGAGTGTGGCTGCCCGAAAACCCATTAGATCTGATCTTTTGTTCTGCGGTCTTAGTATGTACACGATTAATGGTGCTTCTGGTACCCTATTCGTGACACGATTTCTAGTATCATTCCTTAGTTCTTGTATCCATCATACCATAATACATGTATTTTCCCCAAATTTAAAAAGTATGTAAAAATTTAAAACTAGGGACACAACTCACTTTTCTGTAAACATTTAGTAACATGTACTTCACCCCCAAAGTTATAAAACTGAAAACAGTTAAAGAAAAGGGGGAGCATGAACTCACAACTTTGCGTTCCTTATGCCGTAAACTTCACTGGGTTTTGCTTATAAAGTGTTGTGACCTATACGTGTTTTATTAACGTTAGTCACTAGACTTGTATCGCACAAGTACAAGTCACTATCTTTTATATATGTGTTCTCGTGTTAAAAATAATTTATATTTTTAACTATGTATCTTACTTATATTATTTTCTCAAAAATAAATATAAGTATCTTGTATTTTTCACCCGAATTATGTATTTTGTCCAAAACTTCATTTCATGTTCATAACTTATCCAAGTATTTAATCTATTAAGAAATATATTTTCATAAATATATTCTCTTGTATTTTTCTAAGCATGTCGTATGTGTATTTTGTATTTTTCTACTCATTGGGAGTATTTAGTGTATTTTCAAGTCCTAATACAATATCACGTATGATACATACTACATACACTTAGCACAAAATTTGGTGATCACTAAATATATATATTTCCCTAAAAAATATACATACTTAATATCAATTTGTATCTTGAAGAAATCATCATTTCTTAACTTGAAGTTTACACAAAAATTAGGGAAACCTTCGTAAATATTTTTAGGAAAATTTTTAGGGAATAAGTTTTCACCGAAACTTATATTTTTCTAAGTGTCAAAATTCTATAGAAATTTTGACATAGTTTCCCCTAAAAATGGAGGTTTCCCATGTTTTCAAAACATTTGTTTATTTTCTTTTAAATCATCATCAAACATCAACAACTCATTCAACACTTACCGAGTGTCAAAATCAAGTAAATTACACTACATCATGAACTTGAAGTTTTTGTAAAAACTTGTAGTAACTTGTAAAGTGTTTAGTAGCCTTAGTTACTCTCCAAAATATATTTATTTCTTGGTAAACTTCATTCTTGGAAGCTTGAGATGTTTACAACTTGTAAACATATTTTACAAAAATATTTATTTATAACCTCTTCTTGTTTCTCTAGTATTTTTTACACTTATTTCATCACCAAAAATAGTATAAGTTTAGTAAAAACCACGATCTTTCAAAAATCATATTTTGAACTTGGTTTTCTTGGAAAATCATTCATAAATCTTGGATCTATAAGTTTACTAGCTCACTTCGTTTATTACCTTTCAAGAAATCATTTTGTTTTCAAGTTCATGTCTATGTATGAGGATGATCTTCTTGTGTTAACACATAATCATCCTCTAACTTGCTAGATCATGTGTTTAATTACAATCTAGCAAGCTCCATGTAGTGATCAACATCAATATCTCTAGTAATCAACAAGCAATCATCATACATATACTAAACAACACCATTTTAACAAGATTTCATCATATGGAAGCTTTATGTTTATGATTCATGTGTATGTCTTTTAATGTTCTAGTGATTCTCAACATAATATGTCTTTTAACCAAGCAAAATAGAAGCAAACAAGGATCAAGAGGGTCTTACTACTAGCTTCAAGCTAGGGAAGAAACAAGTGTGAAGATGGAGTGGATAAAAGCAAACGGGTGAGGTCCTTCAAGATCCAAGACCACCAAACCTTCTAACCTTGCATCTTACACCTTGTGTGGAGCTTGGAATGGATGGATGGATGATCGAAAATGGTGATGGTGGTGGTGTTAACTTCGGCCGAGAGCAAGAGGGCAATGGAGAGAGGGGTGAAGTGTTGAGTATGTTGGTGATTATGATCCTCTAAGCCTTCTTATAACCAACTAAACCTTTTAACCAAAGGATCTTGTGTCTTGAAAGTACATTAAAAATATTACAACAATCTTTGTGATTCCAAGGAATATCATAAGTAATCTTGTGAGATCTTTGGAGGTGGGGCCATACTTGGGCCGTAAATTATGAGGGGGAGGGGGGTTAATTGTAAGTTTTGATGGTAAGTAGGTAATTAGTGGAGGTTAAAGGTAAAAGTCTAATGTTTTAAATGTGGGATGTATTGTGTAGTGTGTTAAGGTGTTCGGGGACCATAACTGTAACACCCCAAAAATATTAAATTTAAATATAAATAAAAAAATGTGAGTTGGTCAAAACCAATGGAAATGTAACTAGGAGCAAATAACCTAGTTAACTAAATATTGGTAAATAACAAGGGAAATGTGAATAAATACACCTTTTAGAATAACTTTCAAACATAAGGGACTAAAAGGGGCAATAATGGAAAATGTTTTCAATTAAAACAATTAAAAACCAAAACACACACATATGTGTGTGTTTGGTCGTGATATCCAGGAGAAACAAGAAGGTTCTCCACAAGAACCCTAAACTCATAAAAATCCAACGAATCAAAGGGAAAACGAGCTAGAAATTTGGGGCTTTTACTAAATTCGTGATCATCAAAACTAGGAGATCACAAGGTAAGTCAAATTTAATGATTTGGTGATATCTTGAATTTTTGGTAAACACTCATAATTGAAATTCTTGATTGAATGTTGAATGTGTGAGTGATATTATGTTGAATCCATGTCTAGGAGTAAACCCTAGTCAATAATTGTTGAATTTGTGTTCATAAGTAAGAAATCCATAATCACCCATTTAGGTGTTAAATGGGTTTTGTAGGATGATGAGATACATTGAAATCTTGATCATAAAACGAGTATTATTGATTTTTATGAAATGAATCTAGGTGTTACTATGCATGCTAGATAAAATAAATTTGAAAATGATGTTAATCTTGGCTAAATAGTTAGTCATGAACTTGATTGTTATTGGTATAAAATCATGCTCACTAGGTGTTCGATGTAATGCCTAAACGAGAACAAATTGTAAGATGTAGAGTAAAAACGCATGTTCGAATCATATGGTAAATTATGCGTTATTGGAAATAATAAGAGTTCAAAACACGACGTTAACTGAACTCTACAGGCACGGTGGTTGAATCTTCAAGCGGTCAAGTCGGAGCGGACGCGCGCTTGAAGGATATGCTTTGAAAGGTACGCGACTTGTCATCTCTTTACATTTATGTAGACAAGCCTAGACAAGATATGTTTAATGTTGTTATAGCGAAAATAGTTGCGTTTGGTAAATCTAAGAAGTGATGGAATTCACTCGAGAAACCAAATGGGTTAAAATAAATAGTTGGTTAGATATGTTTATTGATAATATTGTTTAATTATTCATGTTTGGAATGTATATAAAGTAATGTAACTCACTAGATAAAGAACGGGTTAAAATAATGGCCGAAATGGTAGTGTTCGAAGTGACTTGAACGTCACTCGTTAAATTTGAGTTATAAAAGCGTAAACCATGGAATGGAAGTGATACGCTAAGATGGACAAGCCCGGGAATGGGTAATTATGGTTAGAAACCAATGACAATGAATTATGCATTTACGTAACCACTGTTCCGTAACTTTATGTTTGATCATGTAATTTTGTTAGTTAACTACGTGTTAGAATTGTTATGTAAACTAGATAAATAGTTGAAGTGACGAAGTTCACTAGATAGACAAACGGGTCAAATGTTGGTTAAAATAAGTTTGGCATGTCGTAAAGTGGTGGTTTTCATTAGAAAACCAAACGGGTCAAATATTGGGTAAATTGGTAGTCTTGAAGTGAGTTAGATAGTCACTCGTTGATTATGAATCATAAAAACGTAGTCTGTTGAACGAACGCGCCAAGAGCATAACTTTTCTTGAAAGAACCCATGATATGGGTCAAAAGAAAAGCATTATAATTTGTTGATTTGTAACAATGTATTTGATCGATATTGTTCATAACAAGCACAACATATTGAATGCAAAAGTTTTGGGAATGGTAGTGAACATCAATGTTGACAAGCCCGGGTAAAAGGGGTAAATTTTATTTAGAAACCATTATGAGTAACTTATGTAAAGTTTGACACATACCCAAACGGGTCGAATAAATAATAAAAGGTAATTCTTAGGCGACCAGTCAATAAACGAGATTTTACGCAAGTAATGATATTAAACGGGTCCGTATTTAAATTACGGACACGTAGGAAAAAGAATCGCGAAAAACGGACTTGTAGAACGAAAGTTATGAAGATTTTAAGTTAGAATTTGGTTATTAATTAGAGCTGGGCAACTGCAGCTCAAACCAAGCAACCTGCTGTCGAAAATAAAAGGGGTAAATTTTATTTAGAAACCATTATGAGTAACTTATGTAAATTTGACACATACCCAAACGGGTCGAATAAATAATAAAAGGGAATTCTCAGGCGACCAGTCTATAAACGAGATTTTACGCAAGTAATGATATTAAACGGGTCCGTATTTAAATTACGGACACGTAGGAAAACGAATCGCGAAAAACGGACTTGTAGAACGAAAGTTATGAAGATTTTAAGTTATAATTTGGTTATTAATTGGAGCTGGGCAACTGCAGCTCAAACCAAGCAACCTGCTGTCGAAAATAAGGTGTCGCTTCGCGCGACACCTTAGCAGCCTCATGGTCGCGTCACGCGACGTTTGTCGCGGCCCATGTAAGAATAGTTGGGATCTGTCGCGGGGCGCGACAGACCCATAATTCAGAAATTTCATTTTGTTTTCATTGTTGTGCATTATAACTTGATTATACGTGTTTTAACGTTGTCAAAACTAACAATTAACGTGGTTTTGACATTAGGTGATGTTGGTCTCGCTCCGGATGGCGATTAAGCATGAATTCAAGAACCGAACACATCGTTTTGAAGCTTCTGCGTTAATCTAAATTCTTGTAGACAATGTTTATTTTGTAAACACTTAACTTGATGTCTCTCATGTTTAAACTAGTTAGTTAGATAGTAAACTAAGATACTATCATTATGAAATCTTATCGTTTTGTATAACTTTTGAAATGACGCATTTATTTTAAAAATGCTTATTTTATGTTAAAATCCTAACCAAATGAGACGGGTGTTACAAGTTGGTAATCAGAGCTCATGGTTGAAGACAAAGTGTGTTCGGTTCGAAGCTTGATCAAACATCCGGTAAGAATTATTTATAGGAATAGATTGTAACAAATTATTAGGAAAAGTATATGAATTTAAGTGCATGGGAAGAGTGTGCTAATACACTCAAACAAGGAAAGTGCACTAAACACGAATGGTCTAAGCAAGTTACAAACTTGGCTAAATCAAAATGAAAGATGCAAATGATAATGAAACGAAATGTTTGACTATTGATATAAACATTTCAGATTCGGGATGTCTAGTGTTGGTAAAAGACGATTAGGTAGTATAAAGCCTAACCATAGATTGATTATAAAATAAGTACTTGTGAAATAAGTATAATTGAATGTCACGTATAACAATACGGACAACTTTGAGTAATAAGATTATTAATAAATTTGGAAATGTTTGAATGATATGATGACTGCATTTGGAAGATGATGGGAGTTAAATGATTTAATTGGTGGAAGGTTCGAAGGCATGACAGAGAACATGCCAGCAAAGAATCTAAATCAAGTGATGATTTGAAACAACAGAGTACATCAGGGCGAGTAGCAATGAGGTACACGTTCTAAATTACGATAAGACAAGTGGAATGTAAAAAATTCACATGATGAATAATAGTTGCATATGGGAATATATGGTAGGTGAAATGAGTGTATTATGTTAAAAATATACAATTATATATAAACAAATAAATGGTGAACATGTGAAACCGAGGTAAAAGTAATCTCGATATATATATTGCAATGGGAAGGAGTGCATGTGCACTCGAACCCTGGGGCAATGAAAGATAAGTGTCAGAATGGGAAGGAGTGTAATTACATCCGAACCCGGAATTTGCAATAGTAGTAAATGGCGAAGGCAATGATATAGACTTGGCCAAACCAAAAAAAACATGAAGAAACATCGTTTATATCAATAAACGATGTGGGTAAATTCGCTACTACGACATGGAATAATAAAATGATACGAATCAAAATAAACAAAAATATAAACCGACAATTGAGAATGTCAAGGCAAAAGAATAAAGTTTGACTGTCATGAGTGATGAAATTCACACGAACAAGTCAAACACGTTGAATGAAAGAATAAAGAACTTGGTTGAATAAAGGCGATGGATTTCGCTAATACGACCAAATAAACGAAAACGAAGTCTTAATGCATGCCGGAATGGTTGCTATGATAATGACTAAGGTAAAATACCCGATAGATGAGTAGGGCTTCAGATATATGCATAAACCAAGAGACGGGGGCGTGGATTAAAGTCAAAAGACTCGAATTAAGAGTTATGATTAAAAGACGGCAAAATTTCGCAAAGCAGAAATTTTGATAGTTATGTTCAACTATTTCAATATTGAACGGGCTGAATAAAGTGTAACGCTTAATAGTGCAATTAAGTGCAAACCATTAATTGAAGCGCAAAATATTAACAAACTCATGTAATGGATCATGAGATAATATAAAAAGGAAAACACAAACCAGGCAATGGGAGCGTTAATAACATTAAGATAAAAGAACCCGGGTAACAGATTGTAGAGAAATAAATGTGTGAACCAGATAACGATAAGAGGAAAATAAATCGACGAGTAAATGACGAAAGAAGTCATGGAGTCGGAAGATTAATCCAAAAAGAGAACGAATGTAGCCTAAGACTACGGTCAAGTCGATAAAAAATGAAATAAACGAATCTTAGGCTTAAAAGGGATGCCGTGACACCCAAAATGTATTTCTAAGAGCGTAATGACACGGGTAAAAGATGATCTACGGGATCACCATAACCTTCGGGATTATAAACAGAGTAAAGGTTTAAAGGATTAAATGACCCTCGCGTCACCAACAGAAAGAAATAAACTATATGGGGCCTCACCAAGAAGGGTGAAAGCCTAAAGGTATAGCCTACGAGGCTAAGCGAAAGAACCTACGGTTCACTTGGGGTGAAGCGTGGGGACTGGTTACGATTCCCCGCGTACACAATAACGGAAAGGAATAAATTCTTGCCGTCAATTCCTTGATATGAGTAAGTTACATAAGTTAAAGAGAAAAACATTAAACTAAATTCAGTTTTAGTGAGAAACGACGTCTAACAAATATGAATATTATAAAAAAATTAGAAAATAGTTAATATTAAAGGATATAGGTCTTAACACCGATAGGTGTGAGACACTTTGTTCAAAGGAAGATTTTTGATAATGAAAAGTTTATAAAAAAAAACCTTAAACATGACATGATGCGGTGCGATCATAGTCACAAAAGTGATATAGAAATATATAATATAATCATGTCGTAGCGTGAGTTGCGGGATAGTAGATCATAAACTCACGTAAGGCCGAGTATGGCAATGTGGTAGATCCGAATGACGGGGGAATGAAGTAACAGTGACTAATCAGTTTAGCCGATAAGACCATTCGAAGTCCAATTAGTGTTTTGATTTATACAAAACACTTGTCAATATAGAGTTAGTATAGAGTAAACATGTTGACGAACTCATACTATTGAGTGGTCAATTGACAATTGGGACGAATAGGTGACAAGATAAGAATTACAAGTTACAGTCTGTGAGGACTTACATGTAGAAGACGCACGCCTCAAAGCAAATGATTATTTTTGACTAAAAGAAAGAGTGCCTTAAAAACGAAACTAAGTTAGTTTGATCCAAACCAAAGGACTACATAAAGAAGGTTTCGGGGACGAAACCTATTTATGGGGGGTGGACTTGTAACACCCCAAAAATATTAAATTTAAATATAAATAAAAAAATGTGAGTTGGTCAAAACCAATGGAAATGTAACTAGGAGCAAATAACCTAGTTAACTAAATATTGGTAAATAACAAGGGAAATGTGAATAAATACACCTTTTAGAATAACTTTCAAACATAAGGGACTAAAAGGGGCAATAATGGAAAATGTTTTCAAATAAAACAATTAAAAACCAAAACACACACATATGTGTGTGTTTGGTCATGATATCCAGGAGAAACAAGAAGGTTCCCCACAAGAACCCTAAACTCATAAAAATCCAACGAATCAAAGGGAAAACGAGCTAGAAATTTGGGGCTTTTACTAAATTCGTGAGCATCAAAACTAGGAGATCACAAGGTAAGTCAAATTTAACGATTTGGTGATATCTTGAATTTTTGGTAAACACTCATAATTGAAATTCTTGATTGAATGTTGAATGTGTGAGTGATATTATGTTGAATCCATGTCTAGGAGTAAACCCTAGTCAATAATTGTTGAATTTGTGTTCATAAGTAAGAAATCCATAATCACCGATTTAGGTGTTAAATGGGTTTTGTAGGATGATGAGATACATTGAAATCATGATCATAAAACGAGTATTATTGATTTTTATGAAATGAATCTAGGTGTTACTATGCATGCTAGATAAAATAAATTTGAAAATGATGTTAATCTTGGCTAAATAGTTAGTCATGAACTTGATTGTTATTGGTATAAAATCATGCTCACTAGGTGTTCGATGTAATGCCTAAACGAGAACAAATTGTAAGATGTAGAGTAAAAACGCATGTTCGAACCATATGGTAAATTATGCGTTATTGGAAATAATAAGAGTTCTAAACACGACTTTAGTTGAACTCTACAGGCACGATGGTTGAATCTTCAAGCGGTCAAGTCGGAGCGGACGCGCGCTTGAAGGATATGCTTTGAAAGGTACGCGACTTGTCGTCTCTTTACATTTATGTAGACAAGCCTAGACAAGATATGTTTAATGTTGTTATAGCGAAAATAGTTGCGTTTGGAAAATCTAAGAAGTGATGGAATTCACTCGAGAAACCAAATGGGTTAAAATAAATAGTTGGTTAGATATGTTTATTGATAATATTGTTTAATTAGTCATGTTTGGAATGTATATAAAGTAATGTAACTCACTAGATAAAGAACGGGTTAAAATAATGGCCGAAATGGTAGTGTTCGAAGTGACTTGAATGTCACTCGCTAAATTTGAGTTATAAAAGCGTAAACCATGGAATGGAAGTGATACGCTAAGATGGATAAGCCCGGGAATGGGTAATTATGGTTAGAAACCAATGACAATGAATTATGCATTTACGTAACCACTGTTCCGTAACTTTATGTTTGATCATGTAATTTTGTTAGTTAACTACGTGTTAGAATTGTTATGTAAACTTGATAAATAGTTGAAGTGACGAAGTTCACTAGATAGACAAACGGGTCAAATGTTGGTTAAAATAAGTTTGGCATGTCGTAAAGTGGTGGTTTTCATTAGAAAACCAAACGGGTCAAATATTGGGTAAATTGGTAGTCTTGAAGTGAGTTAGATAGTCACTCGTTGATTATGAATCATAAAAACATAGTCTGTTGAACGGACGCGCCAAGAGCATAACTTTTCTTGAAAGAACCCATGATATGGGTCAAAAGAAAAGTATTATAATTTGTTGATTTGTAACAATGTATTTGATCGAAACTGTTCATAACAAGCACAACATATTGTGTGCAAAAGTTTTGGGAATGCTAGTGAACATCAATGTTGACAAGCCCGGGTAAAAGGGGTAAATTTTATTTAGAAACCATTATGAGTAACTTATGTAAAGTTTGACACATACCCAAACGGGTCGAATAAATAATAAAAGGGAATTCTTAGGCGACCAGTATATAAACGAGATTTTACGCAAGTAATGATATTAAACGGGTCCGTATTTAAATTACAGACACGTAGGAAAAAGAATCGGGAAAAAACGGACTTGTAGAACGAAAGTTATGAAGATTTTAAGTTAGAATTTGGTTATTAATTGGAGTTGGGCAACTGTAGCTCAAACCAAGCAACCTACTGTCGAAAATAAGGTGTCGCGTCGCGCGACACCTTAGCAGCCTCATGGTCGCGTCACGCGACGTTTGTCGCGGCCCGCGTAAGAATAGTCGGGATCTGTCGCGGGGCGCCACAGACCCATAATTCAGAAATTTCATTTTGTTTTCATTGTTTGGCGTTAGAACTTGATTATACGTGTTTTAACGTTGTTAAAACTAACAATTAACGTGGTTTTGACATTAGGTGATGTTGGTCTTGCTCCGGATGGCGATTAAGCATGAATTCAAGAACCGAACACATCGTTTTGAAGCTTCCGCGTTAATCTAAATTCTTGTAGACAATGTTTATTTTGTAAACACTTAACTTGATGTCTCTCATGTTTAAACTAGCTAGTTAGATAGTAAACTAAGATACTATCGTTATGAAATCTTATCGTTTTGTATAACTTTTGAAATGACACATTTATTTTAAAAATGCTTATTTTATGTTAAAATCCCAAACAAATGAGACGGGTGTTACAATAACTAGCCAAGAAATAATAAAACAACGCTTTTAGCAATATTTTGGTGTTCCGGGTAATGTCCGGTTGTTTGGTTAGACACCGGTTCGTTAAAGTGCTAAATTGTACCGTTTAGTGTCCTTTATGTCCCCTTTTGTGACACTTTTAATTCCCGACACTTAGGAAGATATTCTGGACCATTTAGTCATGTTTTTGCATGGTAAAATTTTGTTACAATGCTGAATTTTTGCTGAAATATATGAAATTCAGCATTTAAAGTGTGCTTCGGGTGCCTTTTAGTGCGTATTTTAGCTTCCGGGAAGTCTATATGTTAACCCTTGTATATACTCTTGGGGTTTAATGTATTCTTGACGTTGGACCTACACCTAGGCCCCAATTCTATTGTCTGACTGCTTTCTGCAAAATTGTTGACACAATGTGTCTTACCGGTGGGTTTACTAGTATTTCTGATATGCGCAAAATGCAATATATAAATTATATCAATTGTGGCATAAAACTAAGCCTTTTTTAGTACTAATGTTGGAAAAGTGTGCTTTTGTCTTCCTTTTGTATTTTCAGGATTAAATGAGCTCAAATTAACAAAAGAAGCAAAAAGACAGCAAAATCTAACATAAATACAAGAAAAGGAACAAAAGTGGAATGCCCGACCCCTCGACAGCATCTTCCCAAACAAAACTAAGAAAACAGAAGACTGAACACGCCCCGTGCTCAGCGAGCACGGGGCCGTGCCCAAGTAGCAGCAGAAAAGACAAACCTTTAGAAGCTTCTACTGCTCACCACGGGGCCGTGCCCAGCGGACACGGGGGCGTGGTCAACTTCCTACAGGCGCATTTATTGTAATTGCGAATTACAATTAATGAAGAGAGAGACGAGGATGGACACGGGGCCGTGCCCGAGCTTCTGTTCAGCCTATAAATAGGAGTGTTTGGAGCCATTTCAACTCATCCCTTGGCACACCACCTCTCTCACACTTCACCCACCACCCACCACCACCATAACACCATCATCCACCACCATCATCCATTGTCCATCATAGAGTGTGTGAGTCGTCTCGGGATACAAGATTGATCGTAAGAGTTCTTAACAATCAAAGGCCATGTTTGCCTAAGCCTCTTACATCACTTGGTGGAGACAAGTGTTTAGTGTAATACTTTTTATTTTTAATCTTTTGCACTTTTTAATTGGTTTTGTATTAATGACTTTAATTACTAGTTTCTTATGTTGAACGTGATTCTTCCTTATCGTTTGTCCGTGGTGTCTTGGCATTATTTTACTGTCTATATAAAATAAAAGATTTTCACCATTTATATGTCCACGGTCTATATGGAGGTATGTTGGCTACCTGGTCGGGGGTTAAGGGAACGGTTTGGTAAGAGTCTTGCCATTGTTCAGTGTATAGATCCTGCAAAGGACCTGGGTCAAATTTAGTAGGACCTCCTTCAATACCCAAAGGTATTGGATGGCGGGGGTCCAAACTCTTTGATCCCCTCATAAGTTAAACTACTATTAAAACTTTAACCCAGCTACTTAGGACTGTATCCCTGCTCACTCAGACTACTTAGCTGAGGGTAACGTCGCCTTCAAAAGAAGGGCCTACCACATTATGCATTAATAACTTAATTAATTATCTTTCAATAATCCGACCCTTTAGGATTGTATCCTTGCTGACTCAAACTACTGGGTTGAGGGTAACGTCACCTTCAAAAGAGGGGCCTACTACAATAACTAAGATAATCTCTTAAATAAGTGCAAAAGTACGAAAATAATCAAAGGTTACACTAACACACGAGTCGGATCCAAGTGATTCATCTTGTCTATCTGTTTTTATTTTTGTTTTATTTTCAGCATTTTAGATAGTTTTATTTTCTTAGTTTAAAAATCTTTTCTAACATTTTGATTTGATTAGACGTTGAGGATAAACCGGTACTAAAAGCTCTTGTGTCCTTGGACGACCTCGGTATCTTACCAACATTATACTACGTCCACGATGGGTGCACTTGCCCATATGTGTGTTAAGTGTTAGTAAATATCGTGTTTTATAAATTTAAAACTTGGCTAAAAAGTGTAAAAGGGCTAAAAATACATACCTAAAACATATACACACTTCACGCACATCAAGTTTTTGGCGCCGTTGCCGGGGACACAAGTATTTTAAGAAAGCTTAAAAGTCGACGGCCTAATCTGTTTTTCAAAAAATTTTCAAAACGCGCGCACATTTTTCTGCATTTTAGTTTAGTTTGCATTTACAGTAGCCTGAACACGGGGCCGTGTTCACTGAACACGGGGCCGTGCTGCATATTTTTCATCAAACGCCCAGATACAGAGTCTGAACACGGGGTCGTGCTCACTGAATACGCCCCCGTGCTCAACAAGACCAGTAACTTTTATTAAAACGCCCAGATACAGACCCTGAACACGAGGCCGTGTCCACTGAACACGGGGCCGTGTCCAGCCTCTGTTTCCATTTTTATTTTCTGTTTTCTGGTCCCGAGACTCAGTTGTGGTCTGTTGAGTGATCCCCATGGATCAATACTCAGGAGGCTACAACTACACCTATGAGGAGGATGAGTACATGAGAAACTATTGCACTAATTGTGGAAACCCGCACTTGGTACAGTATTGTAACTTATTTCGGCCATCCCATTCATACAACTATTATGAGGAGCCCAGGTACGAGCCATCGACTTCATACACATCCTATGAAGACCAAAGGTATGAACCTTCTCCTTCATACTCATATTTTGAAGAACCAAGGTATGAGCCTTCATACTCATACTTTGAGGAGTCAAGGTATGAGCCACCACCTTCATACACTTATTATGAGGAACCATGGCGTGAACAACCCACCTCATATGAGTACTATGAAGAACAAAATTACGACCCTTATCCATCATATACTTACAATGAAGAACAATGGTGTGAACCATATACTTCATATGGGTACTATGAGGAGCCAAGGATCGAACAACCGGATTCGAGCTTTGAGGATCCCAATCTTTTCTCTGTCACCGAAGTGACTGATAGGATATTAGAACACATTAAAACTGTCGAACGTTGCATAAAAGAATCTCGCGCAAGGGAAGATGATTCCCACGCAAGAGAAGAATTAAATAAAGAAACGATAGTTGAAGAGTTAAAAATGGAAGAACAAATAAGTGAAAAACCGACACATGATCTAAACAACGAAAAAGGTGAGGCCGATAACGTTAAAATTCAAGAAGAGTCTAATTTTGAAGAAATTAATCTCTTGTCAACTTCTTTTGAAAATCATTGTTTAGTACCAACTCATGCTAAGTTTTTAAAAGAGCTAAACACTAATATCACCATTGATAAAGATCTTTGTGTTAACATAATGCCTAACTACATTTTCGAAATTAACACTAATATCACCATTGAAATTAACATTACACCGGTTCCATGTTTCTTTCAAAATTCCTTTATTAGTAATATCACCATTGATAAAGATCTTTGTGTTAACATAATGCCTAACTACATTTTCGAAAAATTAAGTATTAGTGATTTTTCTCCACTTCAAATACCCATTTTTCTATCCGATCAGAAAGTAATAAAATCAATCGGTGTAATTGAGGATGTCTTGGTTCAAACAAATCAAATGGTAATCCCAACCGACTTTGTCATCCTTGATGACGCTCCTCTAGTGTTGGGACGACCGTTTGTAAAAACTCATGAAGCTTTGAAAAACCGGAAATACAACAACCTACCTCTTCAATTAGGGGCATTCAAAAGGAGCATAGATCTTGAGCACTCAATGAAATATCCTTTTGGCAACAATGACCCCCTAATTGAAGATGAGCCAGAACCACCTGATAAGGTGGGTCTAGCCAAGGACCCTTATAAACGTGGCGCACCATGGAGGCATTCCACGGAACTATCCTTAGTTTTAGTTTAGATTAACTTTTATGTTTTCTAGTTTAGTTTTACTTTTCAGGAATAAAAACACACTCGGGATGGTGAAGGATATTAAGGGAAGCTTGAACCAACACCCCATGCACAAAAACAGAGCCTCCCGACAATTTTTCTTCATTACAGCAAGTTCAGCACGGGGCCGTGCTCACCCAACACGCCCCGTGCACAAGGTTCTGCAGAAAATGCCCAGTTCAGGTAACTAGACACGGGGCCGTGCTCACTGAACACGCCCCCGTGCCCAGCCTTCTGTTTACTTTTGGTACTGGCAGTCTGGACACGGGGCCGTGCTCAGCCAACACCACCCCGTGTTCAGCAACCCAGTACCATAAAATCTTGTTTTTAACCCACTTTTACACATTTTAATCAACCGAAAAACTTATTTTTGGGACACATTGAGGACAATGTGTAATTTAAGTGTGGGGGGATGCTAGAACCTTGAATTTTGCAAGTCCTAATTACAAGCCTTACTTAAAACTCTATTGGAACCGCTAAACACCTCAATTTTTTTCAAAAACTTTTCATTTTTTTTACTTGTCTAGGTTTAAGTTGGGAAATTCAAGTTCTAACAAGGTTATATTTTTTACAAGTTTACAACCGATAGCGTCGTGATAAAAAGAATCAACATAAGAAAATTATGAAACGACATGACAAGTTTAGTTAAAATTAGATTATATATACTTGATCACATAAAAAACCCTTTTCCCACAAAAGTGAGTTTTGAGCCTTTAACGAGCATACAAATATATATCTTTACACTAAATGCTCATTTTTCGTTTCTTGTGTGAATAGCCGGTTGGTTCGTACGACTCTAGAACTTGCCACAACAATACATTCCCGGTCCTTACCAACTTAAACCCGAGTAAGTAAATGATGGAGGCATTAGGACTAACCCTTTTTCATTCTACATGTTAGGCCCTAAAGTGTGAGACTGACGCATCAAATTAATCCAACGGGCTATGGTTACGAACTGGGCTTTACCGGGTTAGTTTATATTAGGTTTTGGACCTTTATAGGTCACTTGGGCCAAGCTTTAGGCCATGTGGGCCAAGCAGGCCCAAGGGGAGCCCATGTAGGGACTTGGGCTTAAGTTAGTATATAAACAAGTTTACAACTTGTTTTAGGGTTGGATATTCATAGTTACAATTTCTCTAGTTAGAGAGAAGCAATTGGTGGTGAACTTGTATCAGACGATTTTGCTTGTCAAAGTAATAGAATCGTGTGCAAGTTTAAAGGTGATTCGGTTTGTTCTTCGTTTCCATATTTTCGGTTCGTATTTTCATATTTTTCGATTTGTTCTTGAATCACATCAAGTTTGGATTCCGCACAAACTTGGTGTTGTTTGATATCATTGAAAGATCCGGTTAAACGGGACTTACAAGTGGTATCAGAGCCTTTAGAACCTATTTCTAGGCTCGGTGTGATATCAAAGATTCAAGATTTTCGTTAATTTTTGTTCGGTGTTCTTCGTGTTCTTCGCGTTCTTCGAAGTGTTCATCGGTGTTTTATTGAAAATCATCATATTTTGCTCCTTGATCCGTTCAAAATTGTGTTAAAGGGATTTTATCCAAATTTAAAAAATTCTTTATTTAAGAAAAATATCCCAAAATTTTCGAAATTTTAGTTGATATTATTTTTGAAAAACTCTTGATTTCAAAACTGCCAAAATTAAAAGTGGTATTTCCATAAAGTAATTTTCAAAATCTTTAGAAATATCTCTTTTTCTTTTTAAATTTTACACAATTTTCGGAGATTGTTGACTTGATAATTTGGTGAGTGATATTTCCATAAAGTTGTGATTTTGATTCATTCATCACGTGCAAATCTTTGGAAGGTCCAACAACCTCGTGTCCACTGAAATTCTTGTTTAAGTTGTGATTTGTCCACTCGCAACCATCATCCTTTCATCACTAGTCGCAACCAGATTTCGGTTCATCACGTTTGAGTCGCAACCTACTGATCATTTCAAGGATCCATCCCAGCCGCAACCATCATTTCGACTCACCATTCCAGTTCCGTCTTGTATCCGACTCGCAATCATCTACGGTTACGACTCGCAATCACTGACCATCTTCATCAACTCGTAATCAAGGTTTCGGCTCTTCACGTTTTCGTTCCGACTCGTAATCTCCGACTCGCAACCACGGTTCCGAGTCGCAACCGGGTTTCGAGTTCACAGCCGTCGATCATCCGTCGGTCATCATCATCTTCATCATTTAGTTACCGACGATCTCCGTTCACAATCATTCATCACCTCGTAACCGTCACCGTACCGTCGAGTTCATCACGTAAATCTCTCGTTGTTCATCATATCGTAATCACCTCGTAATCACCTTGTAATCCGAGCATCACCTGCAACGACCACCCCCGGTCCTCCGTTCATCGCCATCAACCACCGCAACACCACCGTGATTTTCTTTATCTTTCGTCAACCTCGACCATCATCTCCTAACCAGTCGCCACCGTCACCAATCTTCACCATCAACCTTCATCTCCGGTCAAGTGTTGAGTGGTACAGGAATCCTTCTCCGGCCGTCGTTCATCGTCTCCATTCACCGGCCACTCATCAACAATTCATAACTATTCATCGGATTTCATATTTCCGTCTCTGTTACCGTCCGATCATCGTTCACCACCACTACATTTTCTGTCATCATACACCGTCACCGGTTACCTTCAACCTTCGGCATCGTCTCCGGTCCGGTCACCACCATATCGTCATCGTAACCACTACCCTTCCTCCGATCTCTTCCATCTCCGGCGACCATAAACTCCGTGGCGGCTGAAAATTGAATAGAGTTTGTTTATTCGGTTTACACGGAGAAGACAAACAGCATCTTGTTTTTGATTTTAATAATATAATAATAGTAATCATTAAACAATCATTAGGTTTATAATTATAATAATCATTTGTTAATCATTAGATAATCATTGCTTTTAATAAATAATAATTATAATAATAATAATATTTGTTTAATAATAATAGTTTATTTTATAGATTTTAATTAATTAAAATTTAAAAAAAAATAAATAAAAAAAAAATTAAAATTAAAAAAAAAAAAGGTGTTTGTTTGGTGGTGAATTCGGTTTTTGAAAGATTTTGAGGTGCGGTTTCAGAAAGCGGGTTCGATTGCGTGCAAAGTGTTTGATTTAGCGAGTACACGGGTTCTCGTTGGTTAGTGTTTTGAGGAGAAGATCAAAGGTGTCAACTACCCTCTGAAATTATGACATTCATCACTAAAGAAGACATACTTTCTGTCTTTTGCACTCCTGAGTGCCGAGGAAGGGTTGAGGCTTATAGGATACAAAACGCTGAGTTAATCGAAGACTACAATGAAATTAAAAGGAAAAATTTCACTTTAACGAAAAACGAAAAACTTTTCAAAGAGAAAATCGAAGCTCAGCGTAAGGACATCGTTCAACTAAAGGACGATGTCAGTGTAGCTACGGCCCAACTCATGATAGTCAAAGAAAAATTGTGTGAGGTGACTAAAGAACTGGAGAATGTAAGAGATAAATACCAAATAAATCAATTAAACATTAAGAAATTCGATTCCTCCAGTAAGTTAGTCAAAAATCTGTGTGATCAACAATTAGCATATTCTAAAAAGAAAGGGTCGGGATTGGGTTATAATGAGACTCCTCCTCCGTACAATGATAATTACACGTATTTACCAATGACTGAGGAGGAGATGTTGAACGAGAGTAAAATGACTTATGGTTCAAATAACAACAAATCGTCTGTCCATAACAGACATGTTGAGCCACAAAAGTCTACTCCATTGAATTTTGTTCCCAAAGGCACAATTGATCCTAATGTTTCATCGTCATGTGCAGATGATAGCTCTGAAGTAAAGTGTGGTGATGTTCATGGGAGTGAACCGGTCATTAGTTCAAATGTTTCTGAACCATATTTTGAACATTATTCTGAACCAACTGAGTCTGACATTGCTTTTACTAGTTCTTTGTTTGCGTCGTTTTCTGCTTATGTTTCATCTTGTGTATCTGATGTTTCTAACCCTTTGGTTGATGAAAGTGTCACAGGTGAGGTCCCTCAGGATACATTCAGTGAAACCACTGAAACCTCTTCCCAAGAAAAACAAGAATGTCCTGATTCTTCTTCTGAATCGGCCTCAGTGGATGTCCCTAATGTTGAATCTAGTGGGACCACATTGGAAACCGTGACTGAAAGCAGACCTCAAGTAGATTCACATGATACATGTGTTGACGAAACATGTGTTGATGAAACTTCATCTTCTTCATCTTCTGAAATTAAAACTGAACCTGATTTTGTAAAAGAAGAAAACGGAGTTGAAATAAATGAAAAGTCACAAGAAAATGTTTCTGATAAGGGAATTAAAACAGAAACTGAATCGTCTTTTCAAAATGATCCTGATAAAATTATAAAAGACGAAAAACATCATCTATCTGAATCTCATGCCTCTGCTAGTTCTGATCAACAGGTACAGAAAGAATCAGAAAAGGCACATGGGACACAAGCAAAGCAACCTAAGCAAGCTCGGTCATCTAGACCCACCAAATCAGCTACTGCTGCTGGCTGTCAGAATATCCACACATTGAAACGACAGACATGTTTCAACTGTGGAATTCCTGGACACATTGCTAGAAATTGTGTTCATCGTCCAAAAGTGCAACGAAATGCCAACACTCACTCGTGTGCTGATGTTTGTGAGCCGGTTCACAACAAGCGGAATGAGTCAAAGCAAGCAGATCAAAGTCAGGGGTATGCGAAGTCTGCTTATCAAGGACAATCACGATCTCATAAGGCTCGTGACAAAGTGATTGAAAGCTCCAATATGGGAGAAAAGACGAAAAATGGTGCTCAGAGCAACAAGACTTCTGCCTGAGAACGAATTTTGATCCCATTTGCAATTGTAATTGTATATTATGGTAGTTGTTTATATTTTGAGTTTTTTATTTGTTTTAGTTTTTTTTGAAAATTAAAAAAAATAGAAAAATTCAAAAATCCAAAAATAGTGTGTTTATTTGTTTTTCTTAAAAATTAAAAAATGTAACCGTTCTTGAAGATTTGACTGATCATCAAAAGTTAAAAGAATTTAAATCGTGAAATTTAATGTACCTAGTGTTCATGTGGTACTCTCCCTGTTGCATAAGAAATGTTTGCTTATGAGTTTGTGAGCATGTGCAGAAATTGATTTCAATCAAGAACAGGGGTTGATGAAGACTGAGATGCTGTTAGTTGTTGAAGAAGCCCAAAGCATCACAACAACAAGATGTACCTGAGTCAGAAGAACCGAACACGAGACGCCGTCTGACAGTGAAAGTACATTCAAAGAAGTACCGTGAACCTGCTTGAAAGACAAAGACTGAAGAAGAAAAGAGCTGCTGAGAATCCTCCTCTCACATTCTTTTTGACAAAGATTTTCAAGCAAAGCTGATCGAGATCCTGATATGAAGCTAACCACAAGAGCTGAAGAAAGAGACCCAGTGCTGAGAGTTCAGAAGTCAAGAACTTCCACAACATCTGCAGCTTGGAGACAACCATAGATTTCGTTGAAGACGTTGCTGAATTCAAGTTATGAAGACAATTTGATGGCATCAGTCTAGGGGGAGATTGTTAGGCCCTAAAGTGTGAGACTGACGCATCAAATTAATCCAACGGGCTATGGTTACGAACTGGGCTTTACCGGGTTAGTTTATATTAGGTTTTGGACCTTTATAGGTCACTTGGGCCAAGCTTTAGGCCATGTGGGCCAAGCAGGCCCAAGGGGAGCCCATGTAGGGACTTGGGCTTAAGTTAGTATATAAACAAGTTTACAACTTGTTTTAGGGTTGGATATTCATAGTTACAATTTCTCTAGTTAGAGAGAAGCAATTGGTGGTGAACTTGTATCAGACGATTTTGCTTGTCAAAGTAATAGAATCGTGTGCAAGTTTAAAGGTGATTCGGTTTGTTCTTCGTTTCCATATTTTCGGTTCGTATTTTCATATTTTTCGATTTGTTCTTGAATCACATCAAGTTTGGATTCCGCACAAACTTGGTGTTGTTTGATATCATTGAAAGATCCGGTTAAACGGGACTTACACTACACCATTATTTTTCATTTTTTTTACCACCTACCCAAAATCCCCCTAGTTAACCTCTTTGAGCCTAAACCTTTTCATTTCTTAATCCAAAACAACCCTTTTTACCCACCTAAACCTTTTTATTTTGTAACTTTTTTTTAGTAACAACGTTCGATTCTCTTATGACACCCAAAAAAAAAAAAAAACTATATTTTTATATATTTTGATGAAACCAAATAAACAAACAAAGTTTATCAAAAATCACTTTGTTTGAACAATTTATCAAAATAAAATAAAAATTTGAAAATAAAAATAAAAATAAAAAAAATAATAAAAACAAAAGTCTTTCAAACCGACGTTTGTTACACCTTTCGCCCTTTTTACTAACCACTAACCCAACCACCCACTTTTAGCCCAAGCCTAACCCTTCACCCATAAAGTCCTCTTGATATTTACAAAGGTATATAGTTAAAAAGGGGGAGGATTGATTGCTTGGCAAGCTTATGGTAGGAGTAAGTTTCATGCCACTCTCGAGTGATTCACTAAAAATACACCTTCGGCCGAGTGTTGAGTGATCCCCCGTGAGGTATGTGAACTTGTATATAAATAGAATTTTAAAAAAGGATATGTTATGCCCTAATAAGTAATTTATCTTAAGAAACGTTCTTAATAAATCATGCCGAATAGGATTGTAAATAAATAAAAATAAAACCACAATAAAGAATCTTGGAAATCACGACACTCTATGACAAGCCCAAAAACCTTCTTTTCTACCCATCCCAATGGAAGTGAATAAAGCCACATTATAAAGAGTTTTGCTTGAGGACAAGCAAAGATTCAAGTGTGGGGGTATTTGATATGCGCAAAATGCAACATATAAATTATATCAATTGTGGCATAAAACTAACCCTTTTTTAGTACTAATGTTGGAAAAAGTGTGCTTTTGTCTTCCTTTTGTATTTTCAGGATTAAATGAGCTCAAATTAACAAAAGAAGCAAAAAGACAGCAAAATCTAACATAAATACAAGAAAAGGAACAAAAATGGAATGCCCGACCCCTCGACAAGATCTTCCCAAGCAAAACTAAGAAAACAGAAGACTGAACACGCCCCGTGCTCAGCGAGCACAGGGCCGTGCCCAAGTAGCAGCAGAAAAGACAAACCTTTAGAAGCTTCTACTGCTCACCACGGGGCCGTGCCCAGCGGACACGGGGGCGTGGTCAACTTCCTGCAGGCGCATTTATTATAATTGCGAAATACAATTAATGAAGAGAGAGACGAGGATGGACACGGGGCCGTGCCCTGCGGGCACGGGGCCGTGCCCGAGCTTCTGTTCAGCCTATAAATAGGAGTGTTTGGAGCCATTTCAACTCATCCCTTGGCACACCACCTCTCTCACACTTCACCCACCACCACCATAACACCATCATCCACCACCATCATCCATTGTCCATCATAGAGTGTGTGAGTCGTCTCGGGATCCAAGATTGATCGTAAGAGTTCTTGACAATCAAAGGCCATGTTTGCCTAAGTCTCTTACATCACTTGGTGAAGACAAGTGTTTAGTGTAATACTTTTTATTTTTAATCTTTTGCACTTTTTAATTGGTTTTGTATTAATGACTTTAATTACTAGTTTCTTATGTTGAAGGTGATTCTTCCTTATCGTTTGTCCGTGGTGTCTTGGCATTATTTTACTGTCTATATAAAATAAAAGATTTTCACCATTCATATCTCCACGGTCTATATGGAGGTATGTTGGCTACCTGGTCGGGGATTAAGGGAACGGTTTGGTAAGAGTGTTGCCATTGTTCAGTGTATAGATCCTGCAAAGGACCTGGGTCAAATTTAGTAGGACCTCCTTCAATACCCAAAGGTATTGGATGGCGGGGGTCCAAACTCTTTGATCCCCTCATAAGTTAAACTACTATTAAAAATTTAACCCAGCTACTTAGGACTGTATCCCTGCTGACTCAGACTACTTAGCTGAGGGTAACGTCGCCTTCAAAAGAGGGGCCTACCACATTATGCATTAATAACTTAATTAATTATCTTTCAATAATCCGACCCTTTAGGATTGTATCCTTGCTGACTCAAACTACTGGGTTGAGGGTAACGTCACCTTCAAAAGAGGGGCCTACTACAATAACTAAGATAATCTTCTAAATAAGTGCAAAAGTGCGAAAATAATCAAAGGTACACTAACACACGAGTCGGATCCAAGTGATTCATCTTGTCTATCTGTTTTTATTTTTATTTTATTTTCAGCATTTTAGATAGTTTTATTTTCTTAGTTTAAAAATCTTTTCTAACATTTTGATTTGATTAGACGTTGAGGATAAACCGGTACTAAAAGCTCTTGTGTCCTTGGACGACCTCGGTATCTTACCAACATTATACTACGTCCACGATGGGTGCACTTGCCCATATGTGTGTTAAGTGTTAGTAAATATCGTGTTTTATAAATTTAAAACTTGGCTAAAAAGTGTAAAAGGGCTAAAAATACATACCTAAAACATATACACACTTCACGCACATCAAGTTTTTGGCGCCGTTGCCGGGGACACAGGGATTTTAAGAAAGCTTAAAATCGACGGCCTAATCTGTTTTTCAAAAAATTTTCAAAACGCGCGCACATTTTTTTGCATTTTAGTTTAGTTTGCATTTATAGTAGCCTGAACACGGGGCCGTGTTCACTGAACACAGGGCCGTGCTGCATATTTTTCATCAAACGCCCAGATACAGAGTCTGAACACGTGGTCGTGCTCACTGAACACGCCCCCGTGCTCAACAAGACCAGTAACTTTTATTAAAATGTCCAGATACAGACCCTGAACACGGGGCCGTGTCCACTGACCACGGGGCCGTGTCCAGCCTCTATTTCCGTTTTTATTTTCTGTTTTCTGGTCCCGAGACTCAGTTGTGGTCTGTTGAGTGATCCCCGTGGATCAATACTCAGGAGGCTACAACTACACCTATGAGGAGGATGTGTGACAACTCGAATTTCCAAGATTTCTATTTCGCATTTATTGCACGTTCTTGTATTATTTAGTCGATTGATTTCACAATTATTTGCTATGGAATGAGATACGTTTTGATACAACGAAATTGTATTGTGTGATTGTGCATGGTTATGTGTTGCTTGTGAAAGATTTGTCAAATAATGGAATGTGGTGTTGAAACTGTAATAAATAATACTTAAGGGTGTGTAGGGTTGATAGTGAAACTTTAACAACTCATAACCCTAATCCCCTCCCTAATCATTCACTAATCACTCTCTAAGAATCAAAACACGTACCCACATTCCCTAATCCTCTCTACAACCACCTTCTTATCATTCTTGGATTCACAAGTCTTTCACATCAAGTTTGATTGCTAATCCAACTAGAATCGAATCAAGGTAATGGTTTAATCATCGTTGATGTTAATAGTTTATTGATTATTTGAATTGTTGTTGTTCTTGATTCTTGATTTTGTGTTCTTGGAAGCCCTAGTTCTTCATATAAGGTTCTGTGGTTTTGATTTAATGATGAAATAATGTGATGATGATGATGATTAATTGCATTGCTTGATATATTGATCTTATGATGATTTTTGATTGTTAAGTATCGGTTGATTGAATTGATCTTGCATTGTGAGAATCATGAACTAGGGTTTGGAATAATCATCGAAACGTAACTGCTGTCGTAAGGACGTAACTACGAACTTGAATGTTTGTATGATGCTGATTGTCTGAGTTTGTGGATGATAAAAGTCTGAGATTATGCTAGATCCGAGTTTGAATGATAATGTATGTCTGAGTTTAAGTAATAAGTGTGGCCCGAGTTTAAGTAATCAAGTTAGGTCCGAGGTTATATTATGTTCATTGGTCCGAGTTTGTTGTTATCAAGTCTGATCCGAGTTTAATATAATGTCATGGACCGAGTTTAATGTATATAGCATGGACCGAGTTTAGTGTACACCACATGGACCGAGTTTATTGAATATCACCTGGTCCGAGTTATGTGCAAGTGTTATTGTCTGAGTTTATTTGCAAACATAAGGTCTGAGTTATAACCAAACACAAGGAGGTCCGAGTTTGTTAAGGATCCCCTTTTGGTCCGAGTTTGACAAGGGCAGCCCCCCCTTGCCTATTGTCCGAGTTTCTTGGCAAACTCCCACTGTCCGAGTTTTATTGTGCCCACCCCTAGTCCGACTTTAATGATAAACATGTCCGAGTTTCCTTATATGCAAGTGTCACTCGAGTTTATTAGGGAATGAAGGTGGTCCGAGTTTATTGCCCAAGCCCATGACCGAGTTTGTTAGGTTATTAGATGATAACTTGGACCGAGTTTAATGATGATACATTGGACCGAGTTTAATGAACTACTATTGGACCGAGTTAAATGGGCTAACCATTGGACCGAGTTTAACATGATCATATATGTCCGAGTTTCAAACAGGGGAAACCCCCCCCACACTTGCCTGATGTGTAATTGTCTGATGTTGTGTGAGTGTTCTGAAGATCGAATACTGAATGATATATATACATATAGATATACGATTTCATGATATGCATGCAATAAACGATTGTAATAAACTGCTAATAATCAATAACGAATTTGATGATGATGAACACACGATTAGAATAATGTTGTCTGAACTTTATAAGTGACGTGTAACCTGAGTTTAGAACGAACAGTTAAAGCTTACTGCACGTACTATATGTGACTATATGCTATTGAATGGTACTACATGATCTTATATGTGCGAACAATTCTTATCATCTCATCCTGTACACAACCCTCACACAGATCACAACAGTTTAGACATAAGTAACATGTAAACCCTACTTGAATGTAACACTTACATTGAATCACGTGCAATGCATCCTAGGTCGTGTGTAGCGGACCTATACATTTAACTAACTCTAGAAGCAATAACATACCGAGCAAACCAAGGTGAGTTCACACAGCCAAGGCATGGGGTTCCCAGGGTGGGAATGGGGTTTGATTATTTACTGGTACTTATCTATACGGGAACGTAGTGTTGTGATTTGATGAACTATGGTACATACTCCGCTGATTGAACTATGACTAGACTAGTAACACTTATTGAACTGATCTTCGCACACCTGCCAAGGGTTGGCCGCGATATTATGACTAGCTTCGCACACCTGCCTTTGGAAGGCCGCGAACTGAATTTACTAATCTTCGCACACCTGCCTGGTAGGCCGCGATACTGATAAACCTAGTCTAGAATTCTTGGGATGAACATCCCCTAATATCTTCGCATACCTGCCTGGGAGGCCGCGATGGGAACTAATACGATACGTGACATAACGAACGAACATACTACTACTCACGCTATACTATTACTGAACTGTTAACTGTGAACTCGCTCAACTAGTTGTTGACTCTCTGCTGCATGCCTTGCAGGGCATTAGGTACATATGGAGCTTGCACAGGGAGGAGCAGGTCGTTGTGGTGCATGGATCGTGGATGTTTTGATAAACTTACAACACTTGAACTATTTACATACATTGGATTCTCATTGTTACGCTTCCGCAACTTAAACTATGTTTTGTTGGAACATCAATCGTATTGAATGACTTGTTTACATTTATTATACTCGACATTAATTACATGTTCGATATGATTGGTGGCTTGATCCTGGTCAGTCACGCTCCCAAGCGGTGATACTCCGCAGGTGGATTTTGGGGGGTGTGACAGATTGGTATCAGAGCCATTGGTTATAGAGAACTTGATTTTAATATGGGAAAACGTTTTTATTAAAACCAGACTATAACCAGAACAGTGCTCTCAACGATCCACAACGACGCTTCGCTCCACGTGCAAGACTCGACATCCTAGGTAATAAGGTTTATGTTTATTACCTGCTTGCTAGAACTGCATAGAACTTTGCTCGTAGTATGCTTACATTACTTTGCTCACTACTTGTTATTGCTTGAGAACACCTACGTGCTTACACTTTTCTGTCATCGCCCTACTCGCAAACCACTCTCACTTACATTACTTTTACTATGAAGATCATGTCTGGAAGAATTAGCATGACACAAGCCCAGCTAGAGGCTTTCGTTCAAGCTCAAGTTGCTGCGGCAGTTGCAGCAGCTCAAGCAGGTCAACACGCGCAGCAGCCTGTCTGCACTTTCAAGAACTTCATGGACTGTCGTCCAAATTCTTTCAGCGGTACCGAGGGGGCAGTGGGACTCCTCCATTGGTCTGAAAAGCTAGAGTCAGTATTCGAAATGTGCGAGTGCCCTGAGGCTCGCAAGGTCAAGTATGCAACTGGCACCTTGGAGGGAATCGCGCTAACCTGGTGGAACGCGCAGGTGCAAATTCTGGGGCTGGCAGCTGCTAACGCCACACCCTGGAACGATTTTAAGGAACTTATTAAGAGGGAGTATTGCACGCGTGAAGATATTCACAAGTTGGAAGACGAGCTGTACAATTTGAAAATGGTTGGATCTGAGATCGAAGCGTATACCAAACGGTCAAACGAGCTGGCCGTGCTGTGTCCAACTATGGTAGACCCTCCGTACAAGCGCATTGAGATGTATCTCAAGGGATTGGCGCCAGAGATCCAGAGTCATGTGACATCGTCCAATCTTGACAACATTCAGGCTATTCAGCGCCTCGCCCACCGTATTACAGATCAGGCAGTGGATCAGAACAAACTGCCAAAACGTGTCAAGGCTACCACTACTGCTGTCACCACTTCTGCTACTCCCAGTGACAACAAGAGGAAATGGGAGGGGGATTCCAGTAAGGGATCGGTTACTGTTCAGTCTCAGCAGCGCAAGACAAATGACTACCAGAATTCGACTCAGCAATCATCTGGCAATCAGGGGCAGGGCGGATATCGGGGAATTCACCCACTGTGTAATAAGTGCAACAAACACCACAGTGGAAGATGTCGCAGGGAACAATGTCAAAGATGCCTCAAGATGGGTCATGAGGCTAAGGATTGTAGAAGCTCTCGGCCAGCAAATCAGAACCAGCAACTCCCACCGCCAGCTCCACAGAACCAGCAGCAGCAACCACAGCGTGGAAACCGGGGATGTTTCCAGTGTGGGGCAGAAGGTCATTACAAACGCGATTGCCCTCAGTTGAACCAGAATCAGAACCACAACAATAACCAGGGCAACGGGAACAACAACAACAACAACGGGGGATACAACAACAACAATGGCAACGAGGCAAGAGGTCGAGTTTTCGTGTTAGGAGGAGGAGACGCAATGAACGCTAATTGAACTTATAACTTATCTTGGGTTTTCATTATTATGTTTACGCTACTCAAACAAAGTTTGGTTTGAACATTAATCGTGTTGGGTTTTATGAATTATTTTACCTATTATATTTTATGTTTGGTATGATGGATGGTTTGATATTATTGAGCGCACCTGCCGTATTTATGGACCTTACGAACAGGGTGTGCAAACCCTACCTGGACGAATTTGTCATTGTCTTCATCGACGACATTCTGATCTACTCCAAGAGTCAGGAGGAGCACGAGCAGCACTTACGTCTTATCTTGGAACTTCTTCGAAAGGAGCAATTGTACGCAAAGTTTTCTAATGCGACTTCTGGCTACGTGAAGTCCACTTCTTAGGCCATATGGTGAACAGGGATGGGATGCATGTTGATCCAACCAAGGTAGATTCGATCAGGAACTGGCCTGCACCGCTTTTTAGTACCTTAAAGATAGACCTTGCAGCGCACCTATTCTCTCATTGCCGGAGGGCACAGATGACTTCGTGGTTTATTGTGACGCATCGATACAGGGTCTTGGTTGCGTATTGATGCAACGGGATAAGGTTATTGTTTACGCATCGCGACAACTCAAGATTCATGAACGGAACTACACGACGCACGATTTAGAGCTGGGAGCTGTTGTTTTCGCGCTTAAGATATGGCGACACTACCTGTACGGTACCAGGTGCACGATTTATACCGATCACAGGAGTCTCGAGCATATTCTTAAGCAAAAGGATTTGAACATGCGTCAACAGAGATGGGTTGAACTACTGAACGACTACGAATGCGCCATCAATTATCATCCAAGCAAGGCCAACGTTGTGGCCGACGCTCTCAGTCGAAAGGACACCCTACCTAAGCGCGTGCGAGCGCTACAGCTTATGATTCAGTCTAGTCTCCCTGCACAGATACGAGATGCTCAGGTGGAAGCATTGAAACCAGAAAACGTAAAGGCTGAAGCTTTACGTGGTTCGAGGCAACAAATGGAACAAAAGGAAGATGGAGCATACTATGTGACGGGGCGTATTTGGGTCCCACTTCATGGCGGTTTACGAGAGCTTGTGATGGGCGAAGCACACAAGCCTCGCTACTCGGTACATCCAGGGTCAGACAAGATGTACCACGACATCAGAACTACTTATTGGTGGCCAAGCATGAAGGCCCACATCGCCACCTATGTTGGCAAGTGCCTGACCTGTGCAAGAGTCAAAGTTGAATATCAAAAACCCGCAGGCCTACTTCAACAACCCAGGATACCACAGTGGAAATGGGAAGAAATTTCCATGGATTTTGTTGTGGGCTTACCTAGATCCCAGCGTGGGAACGATACGATATGGGTGATCGTGGATCGACTCACCAAGTCTGCACACTTCCTAGCGATAAAGGAAACGGATAAGTTCTCCACTCTCGCAGACATCTATCTTAAAGAAGTTGTTTCAAGGCACGGGGTGCCCACCTCCATCATTTCGGATCGCGATGCACGATTCACGTCAGAGCTATGGCAAGCGATGCACAAAGCGTTTGGCTCTCGTTTAGACATGAGCACAGCATGTCATCCTCAGACGGATGGGCAGTCTGAGCGCACAATACAAACTCTTGAAGACATGCTTCGGGCATGTGTTATTGATTTCGGCAACGGCTGGGAAAAGCATCTCCCTTTGGTGGAGTTCTCGTATAATAACAGTTATCACACCAGCATTCAAGCCGCTCCATTCGAGGCATTGTACGGACGTAAATGCCGGTCACCTCTCTGTTGGGCAGAGGTGGGGGATAGTCAGATTACGGGTCCAGAGATTGTAGTGAACGCCACAGAAAAGATTGCACAGATACGACAACGCATGGCGGCAGCTCGTGACCGTTAGAAAGCCTACGCGGATAAGCGTAGCAAGCCTTTGGAATTTCAGGTCGGGGACCGGGTGTTATTAAAAGTCTCACCCTGGAAGGGTGTGGTTCGATTTGGTAAACGAGGCAAACTCAATCCACGGTATGTTGGACCGTTCGAAATCACGGAAAGAATAGGCCAAGTAGCCTACAGACTAAACCTACCAGCTGAACTCGGTGCAGTTCACAACATATTCCACGTGTCGAATCTGAAGAAGTGTCTGTCAGATGAGACCCTCACAGTTCCTTTTAAGGAACTCACTATCGACGAGCGGTTGCAGTTCGTCGAGGAGCCAGTTGAAATCACGGACCGGGATGTAAGGTCCTCAAACACAAGAGAATCCCTCTTGTTCGAGTTCGTTGGAACTCCCGACGTGGCCCAGAGTACACCTGGGAACGCGAAGATCAGATGACAGAAAAGTACCCCAGTTATTCGAAACCAATGCAAGCACTACTGAGGCTGAAGCTACTACTACTGAATTTCGGGACGAAATTCCAAATCAACGGGGGGATGATGTGACACCCCAGGAAAATCAGCGAACGATACAACTTACCTAGCTTCCTCAGTGAATGCGTACCAAATTTCGGGACGAAATTTCTTTTAAGTTGGGGATAATGTGACAACTCGAATTTCCAAGATTTCTATTTCGCATTTATTGCACGTTCTTGTATTATTTAGTCGATTGATTTCACAATTATTTGCTATGGAATGAGATACGTTTTGATACAACGAAATTGTATTGTGTGATTGTGCATGGTTATGTGTTGCTTGTGAAAGATTTGTCAAATAATGGAATGTGGTGTTGAAACTGTAATAAATAATACTTAAGGGTGTGTAGGGTTGATAGTGAAACTTTAACAACTCATAACCCTAATCCCCTCCCTAATCATTCACTAATCACTCTCTAAGAATCAAAACACGTACCCACATTCCCTAATCCTCTCTACAACCACCTTCTTATCATTCTTGGATTCACAAGTCTTTCACATCAAGTTTGATTGCTAATCCAACTAGAATCGAATCAAGGTAATGGTTTAATCATCGTTGATGTTAATAGTTTATTGATTATTTGAATTGTTGTTGTTCTTGATTCTTGATTTTGTGTTCTTGGAAGCCCTAGTTCTTCATATAAGGTTCTGTGGTTTTGATTTAATGATGAAATAATGTGATGATGATGATGATTAATTGCATTGCTTGATATATTGATCTTATGATGATTTTTGATTGTTAAGTATCGGTTGATTGAATTGATCTTGCATTGTGAGAATCATGAACTAGGGTTTGGAATAATCATCGAAACGTAACTGCTGTCGTAAGGACGTAACTACGAACTTGAATGTTTGTATGATGCTGATTGTCTGAGTTTGTGGATGATAAAAGTCTGAGATTATGCTAGATCCGAGTTTGAATGATAATGTATGTCTGAGTTTAAGTAATAAGTGTGGCCCGAGTTTAAGTAATCAAGTTAGGTCCGAGGTTATATTATGTTCATTGGTCCGAGTTTGTTGTTATCAAGTCTGATCCGAGTTTAATATAATGTCATGGACCGAGTTTAATGTATATAGCATGGACCGAGTTTAGTGTACACCACATGGACCGAGTTTATTGAATATCACCTGGTCCGAGTTATGTGCAAGTGTTATTGTCTGAGTTTATTTGCAAACATAAGGTCTGAGTTATAACCAAACACAAGGAGGTCCGAGTTTGTTAAGGATCCCCTTTTGGTCCGAGTTTGACAAGGGCAGCCCCCCCCTTGCCTATTGTCCGAGTTTCTTGGCAAACTCCCACTGTCCGAGTTTTATTGTGCCCACCCCTAGTCCGACTTTAATGATAAACATGTCCGAGATTCCTTATATGCAAGTGTCACCCGAGTTTATTAGGGAATGAAGGTGGTCCGAGTTTATTGCCCAAGCCCATGACCGAGTTTGTTAGGTTATTAGATGATAACTTGGACCGAGTTTAATGATGATACATTGGACCGAGTTTAATGAACTACTATTGGACCGAGTTAAATGGGCTAACCATTGGACCGAGTTTAACATGATCATATATGTCCGAGTTTCAAACAGGGGAAACCCCCCCCCACACTTGCCTGATGTGTAATTGTCTGATGTTGTGTGAGTGTTCTGAAGATCGAATACTGAATGATATATATACATATAGATATACGATTTCATGATATGCATGCAATAAACGATTGTAATAAACTGCTAATAATCAATAACGAATTTGATGATGATGAACACACGATTAGAATAATGTTGTCTAAACTTTATAAGTGACGTGTAACCTGAGTTTAGAACGAACAGTTAAAGCTTACTGCACGTACTATATGTGACTATATGCTATTGAATGGTACTACATGATCTTATATGTGCGAACAATTCTTATCATCTCATCCTG
The DNA here is from genome assembly GCF_002127325.2 of Helianthus annuus. NCBI lineage: Eukaryota > Viridiplantae > Streptophyta > Magnoliopsida > Asterales > Asteraceae > Helianthus > Helianthus annuus. The sequence goes on from NC_035449.2 coordinate 145,797,140, forward strand.
TACACAACCCTCACACAGATCACAACAGTTTAGACATAAGTAACATGTAAACCCTACTTGAATGTAACACTTACATTGAATCACGTGCAATGCATCCTAGGTCGTGTGTAGCGGACCTATACATTTAACTAACTCTAGAAGCAATAACATACCGAGCAAACCAAGGTGAGTTCACACAGCCAAGGCATGGGGTTCCCAGGGTGGGAATGGGGTTTGATTATTTACTGGTACTTATCTATACGGGAACGTAGTGTTGTGATTTGATGAACTATGGTACATACTCCGCTGATTGAACTACGACTAGACTAGTAACACTTATTGAACTGATCTTCGCACACCTGCCAAGGGTTGGCCGCGATATTATGACTAGCTTCGCACACCTGCCTTTGGAAGGCCGCGAACTGAATTTACTAATCTTCGCACACCTGCCTGGTAGGCCGCGATACTGATAAACCTAGTCTAGAATACTTGGGATGAACATCCCCTAATATCTTCGCATACCTGCCTGGGAGGCCGCGATGGGAACTAATACGATACGTGACATAACGAACGAACATACTACTACTCACGCTATACTATTACTGAACTGTTAACTGTGAACTCGCTCAACTAGTTGTTGACTCTCTGCTGCATGCCTTGCAGGGCATTAGGTACATATGGAGCTTGCACAGGGAGGAGCAGGTCGTTGTGGTGCATGGATCGTGGATGTTTTGATAAACTTACAACACTTGAACTATTTACATACATTGGATTCTCATTGTTACGCTTCCGCAACTTAAACTATGTTTTGTTGGAACATCAATCGTATTGAATGACTTGTTTACATTTATTATACTCGACATTAATTACATGTTCGATATGATTGGTGGCTTGATCCTGGTCAGTCACGCTCCCAAGCGGTGATACTCCGCAGGTGGATTTTGGGGGGTGTGACAGGATGAGTACATGAGAAACTATTGCACTAATTATGGAAACCCGCACTCGGTATAATATTGTAACTTATTTCAGCCATCCAATTCATACAACTATTATGAGGAGCCCTGTTGGATCGTGTTTTGACCCTAAACAGTCAGTTGAGAACGTTCATCTTCACGTACAAAGGCGGAATCAACGTAAATGAAGTTACACAGCTTTTCCTATTCAATTCCTTTCTTTTTATTGCTTTCTGATACTGATTTGACAGAGTTTCGTTACAAAAGCAATCCACAAGTTCCGTTCCAATGTACTGAATTAATGATATAGTTTCGCTTATGACTGCTATATATAGACCCAGTGGTTTCGCTCTTGTGGCATGACAGATGAGCGAAACTACCTTAGTACCATATAAGCGAAACCTCTATTGACATAAAAGCGGAACTACTTCAACACATGTTCACAAAAGCGAAACTATTACATAATAACCTAAATTTGACTTTTAAGCTCCTGATGACCTATCTTGACCTAAGACGTAATGTAGACGTAGTCAACAGACATTCCATGCATCAACAGACTCCCCATTGGATGTTGACGAAGTTTTCAGCTCTGAGTCTTCAGTCTTGGTCTTTTCTCCAACTCTCTGTCTTCTCATCATAAGCATTCTATCTTCACAGGTTTAGGATCACAATCTAGCTCTATCTTTAAACTTCCCTTGGACTGTTGCTCCAGACTCCCCCTTTCACAGACTCCCCCTCTCGATATGCTAGAATCTGAGAAATCTGGTTCAAGCTTTGACATTTAGCTTCCGTTGGGAATAATGAAGTCCAAAAACCTGTGACTCAACCAATAACATTACAAACTATATCTTTAACAATAAATCACAAATTCAATCAGCTTTAGAAATCCACTCAAGTATTCAAGTCCAAATTAATGACCCTGATTACTCAATTAATCTACTAAGTTCAACTCAATGACCTTGGTTTATCATTTGACGAAACAAACTGATTTTGTAAAAACATTTTCACATTTTCGAAAAACAATGTAACAAGCGTCAATTTAATGAACTTGTTTTAACATCTCAATCTCTGACAAAGTAAGCTCTCCTCATTCTTCAGCTCAGAACTTTCCTGTATCTGCTTTAATCTTCGAGAATCCAACGATTAACTCTCCACTTTGGTTTGTAAAAAATAAAGCAGAAATAAAATCTTTTTGGATTTTATAAAGTGTTCTAAACTAAGAAATGAAATACAGAAGACTTAAATTGCAGAAAATAAAGAAATTGAACTATTTACAAACTTATTTTTGGCGAGCGTGTCAGGGAATCATATCAGCCTTTTCAGATAAATTACTAGTACCGTTAAGCTTAATTACATGTTCAGACTTAAACAATTCACCTCGATTGTCGATATACTGTTCCATCTTAAATTCTCACACAGATTTCAATCTATTCAGGATACGAATTAGTTGACTTATGAACTTAGCTCAATTCATGTGTCCCACCTCTTGAATATACTCCCGTATCCAGAATCCCAGATATTCAGTCTTACAGGTGAGTATACCACAAATGATATCTATTAGGGGTTAAATGCGAGGGCCGTGAGAGCTCAGGTCGATACTTCCGTATACGCAGAGAGATGACGGCTTCGACTTTCTGGTGTGTCCCCTTTAGAGGATCTTTTAGTTACAACAGCAGCGACTATCAATTTTATTGTTTCATCAGCTTGCTGAGGGCGATGCTATGTTTCAAGCATTTGCAGAAAGTATTATTCGAGGACTAGGTCAGTACTTCCATACAGCAGAAGTCCCGGAATAATACCCCAGATATCACTGAGTATAAAGACCTAGTATCTCAGAATATGGGACCTTTCAAACGAGATTTCAGGGGTTACTTATATATCCAAGTAGTGTTCCCCACGAATTTCACAAGTTTGAAATTTTAGGTTTATATCCCGAATAAATCTACCAAATGTGCGAAAACCTATCGACACATCATTAGTGAGACTGTTTAACTCATTTGGACTTTACAATTCTTTAGCATACTGTAATTGTGTAGCCGATGTACTATCATTTTCCCTATATACACAAGCTCTTTTTCAATTTTATCATGTTTTTGTATTTTTCCATTTTTACTGTTTTTGTATTTTCTGAAAATATAACTATATACATCTATCTACTCCCCCTAAATACCAAAACAAGTAAAAAATCTACAAACCATTGCAGATTGTTTCTCATCTTCATCCGCAACAGTACTCTCATCAACGCCAATTATGCCATCCGACACCGAAAGAAGCTTCATACCATTCAGTTTTAACAAATATTTAAACCGATTTTTATCAAAAGCTTTGGTATGTAAATCAGCTTTCTGTTCGTTAGTGTGGATTTTCTCAATTCGTATCAACTTTTTCTCGAAGCAATCGCGAATAAAGTGATGACGAATCTCTATATGTTTAGTTTTAGCGTGATGTACTGGATTCTTTGTTATATTTATTGCAGCCTCATTATCAACAAACAGAGGTGTGTTAAGAAACTGCAAACCGTAGTCACGCATCTGTTGCTGTATCTACAGGATCTGAGAGCAGCAACTGCTAGCAGAAACGTACTCCGCTTCACATGTAGATAACGCCATAGACGTTTGTTTCTTACACTGCCAGGTAACCAATCTAGGTCCAAAGAACTGGCATCCTGCAGTTGTTGATTTGGTATTGACTTTGCAGCATCCGAAATCCGAATCGGAATACCCTTCGAGCATAAAGTCGCCTTTTCTAGGATACCATAACCCCAATGTAGGTGTTCCTTTCAAATAGCGTAATATCCTCTTCACAATAATCATGTGCGAAGCTCTCGGGTTAGATTGATATCTTGCTGCGAGGCACGTTGGGTACATGATATCAGGACGTGAAGCAGTTAGATACATCAAAGAACCTATCATGGAATGGTAAAACGTTTCATCAGCCCTGTCTCTGGTGAGATCTGGGTGAATCCCATGATTTGTTGCAAGTGGGGTAGCAGCTGGAGTAGAACTTGACATTCCAAATTTCTCTAGAATATCATGCACGTACTTTGTCTGATGAATGAAAATTCCCTCAGGTAGTTGTTCAACTTGTAGACCCAGAAAGAATTTCATCTCCCCCATTGATGACATTTCGAATTTTTGCTTCATTACCTGTTCGAAATCTTTGCATAATTTCTCATTTGTCGACCCAAAGATTATATCGTCTACATAAATCTGAACTATCAGAAGATGTCCGTCAACCTCTTTAGTGAAGAGAGTGGCATCCACTTTTCCACGTATGAACTTGTTGACGAGTAGGTGTTGAGACAAAGTCTCGAACCAAGCTCTCGGGGCCTGGTGTAAACCATACAACGCTTTGTCCAATAAGTAGACCTTGTTTTTGTGGATTGGGTCAGTAAAGCCCGGCGGCTGACTGACATAAACCTCCTCTTTGACCTTCCCATAAAGAAACGCCGATTTTACATCCAACTGATAAACTTTGAAGTTCTTCCAAGACGCAAATGCTAGGAAAATTCTGATTGCCTCTAGTCGTGCCACAGGAGCATAGACTTCTGTAAAATCAATCCCTTCCTGTTGACTAAAGCCCTGAAGAACGAGTCGAGCTTTGTTCCTTACAACCACTCCTCTGTCGTCCCTCTTACACTTGAATACCCATTTTGTATTGATTTTCCTTTGACCATCTGGTAAATCCACTAACTTCCACACTCCTAACTTTTCAAACTGACTCAACTCTTCTTGCATTGCAATGACCCAAGAGTCTTCAGTAAGCGCCTCTTTATACGTTCTCGGTTCGATCTGCGAGATAAAACAACTTAATGAAAATTCAGTTTGTAAAGATGCTACTGTAGAATAAAAACATGTTAAGCCCTGGTCTATTTGACGTCTCGTGCGAACGCCTGAATGCAATTCTCCTATGATCAACTCCTCTGGATGATAAGAAAGGGTTCGCGGCATCACTTCGCTTGGAACATCCACATCACTTTCCAGATTAGTAACATTTTGATTTGCGTTTTGTTCACCAACTTAGTTTATTTGACTTGAATCTTGAATCTGCTCCCCCTCAGAATCTGAATCTCCATGATCAAAGATCGGCATGTTCTCTGATTCTTGATTATCATTCTGATCTGATTGATTATCTTGAGCAACTTCATTCTGTTGGACATCATCGTGTTCACCAGCATTACTCGGACCTGCTTCATCATCATTTGAAGTTTCCCGTGATCGACTTGAATACTCAGCTGGGAACCTTTGCTGTGACTCGTATTCGCGCAAAATATCCAACTCATCAAAGAAATCTTCTTCTTTTTCTTTTTCCTTCATGTCAAACGATTCCCACAACTTGTCGTAATGATATCGCCATGAATCTCCTGGACTTTGTGGCGGCATAGTATAACCTTGACATTCAACATTTGCAGCTTCAATAATCCGCTTCTCACTTGGAACGAAGACTCGGCGTGTAGGACTTGAATATCCAACAAATATACCCTCAATGCACTTCGGACCAAACTTTCCAAAAGGCTCTATAACTGTACAGGGTGACCCGAACGGTTCTAGATACTTCAAATTCGGTTTGCGATTATTGATCAGCTCAAAGCATGTTTTGTTGAACTTTTTAACAGTGAGAACCCTGTTGAGCGTATAGCATGCAGCGGAAACAGCTTTAGCCCAAAAATTAATCGGTAACTTTGAATCTACGAGCATAGTTCTAGCCGTCTCGATTAGCGTCTGATTTTTACGTTCTACGACTCCATTCTGCTGCGGAGTGTACGGAGCACTAAACTCATGCAATATACCTCTTTCATCATAAAACTCTTCCATTATGCTGTTCTTGAATTCAGTACCATTATCACTTCGAATTCTTTTGATATGCTGTTGGTACAGATTCTCAATCTTCTTGAACAATGCCATTAAACTGTCAAACGTTTCGTCTTTCGTTTTTAAGAAAGAAACCCACGAAAATCTGGAATAATCATTAGTAACCACAAGACAGTATTTATCTCCCGTAATACTCTTGACATTCACCGGACCAAACAAATCCATGTGAAGTCTCTCCAGGGGTCTTGAGACTGAATTGACTTGCTTTGTAGGGTGTGACTTTTTCTTCTGCTTGCCTTTAACACAGCTAATGCACTCCCCTTCCAGATGAAAACCTTTGACATGAACTCCTGTAACCAAATCGTTATGCACCAAATGATTCATTTTTCTAAGATGTATATGCCCCATTTTCCGGTGCCACAATATCGATTCTTTTTCAGTTGCTCTGGACACGAAACAATGAGCCTGACCCGTGGTTGTAGTAGCTACGCTCATGTCCGACACGTACAGATCATTAACTCTCGATGCCCTCATGATAATCCATTCCTCAGGGATAACAAATCCTGGTTTCAAGATCAAACATTCTTTATCAGTGAAGTGAGTGGTATACATCCTGTCACAGATCTGCGAGATACTCAGCAGATTGTTCTCCAGCTCAGCAATGTAGTTAACTCTCTCAAACGTCACAATCCCATTGGATAACGTTCCTTCACTAATAATCCTTCCTCCTTGATTTCCCGCAAAACCTACGTATGCTCCATTTATGTTTCTAACATCATACAGCAACGCGGTCTTCCCTGTCATATGTCGAGATGCTCCACTATCCATGATCCATCTGGATACAAGTTTTGGAAGATCCTGCACATAACAAACTTTGACTTAACCAACTTCAATAAAGATGCCGATTCCTGCTTCGCGATCAAGGAAGCTCCGGTAATTCAAACTGCTTAGTCAAACATGGTGTCCACCCAGGCCTCATCAGCCTTAGGTGTAACCTTGACTGTTTTAACTCTCGCAACTTGAATTTTAAAGTTTTCAGCCTTCAGAGGTGGAAAATTCGCATCATAATCACCTTGAATTGATTCCTCAGAAGGTGAAACCTTTTTCTCAGTTTTGGGTTTCCAAACTTGTTGAGATAACGCAACCCTTTTGTAAAATTTGTCGTTTTTAGCTACTAACTTCTTTGCAAGTTCATTTTTTTACTTTGATGTTATCATTTTTCACACTCTTTTTCTCAACAACGATTGGTGCCTTACTCTTCACATCAACTTTCTTTTGTTGAGTCTTCACAGTTTCAGTCTTAGGCTTCACGTTGGTACACTTTCGTGCAATGTGACCAACTTGATTACATCTAAAGCATGTTCGAGTATCAACCACTCGACTTGTGCCTTCAGAATGAGACTGAGAAGCTCTTTTCTCAAAGAACTCTTTGTTTGATTTTGTAAAAATTTCTTTCTCTTCATCAGCAAGTGAAATCGAACTGTTCACAAACTTTTTCTTCTCAACAAGTCTCTTGTTTGGAACATGTTTCTTCTGATAAGATTTACCCCCCTGATAACCACCCGACCAATTGTTTCGGTTGTTATTATAAAAACGTGGTGGATTAACAGATTTCTTGTTGTAAACTTTTTTCTTTTTCAAACCTCATTTTACTTTTCTTTTGACTCAGATTGTTCACTTCTGACAGCTCAACTTCAACCAACTTGAAAACATTTGTCAACTTGTTCATGTTAACATTCTTAATCGGAAACCCTTAATCCAAAAACAACTTATCTGAACCCAACATCTTGTACATGACAAGATTTGATTATTCATTTAAGTTGTTCTTGGACTTTTGTTTCGGAATATATTTGTCCAAGAAACACCCATCTTCCTCAGTAGTGTCACTATCCGTTTTTAGCACATTTTCAACAACACCTTTTACAATATCATTTTGAACACTATTGTCATTGGAAGACGTGAACGTGATATCAATGTTCTCTGGAAGTTTAACTTCACTTTCTTCCTCAATTTCAACCAACCCAGATTGTTTTTCGTGTAGTTATCAAGAACAGGTGGTGGACCTCGATGAAAACCCACCCCGGTTCCATCAGAATAAACATCTTCGCCAGCTTTGTTTTTCCCTATGGGTTTGGGAACAATGTGATGCAAAACAAAGCTTGCAGAGCTGTAACTATTAAGCTTCAACTGGATTCGCTCATTTTCAATTTCAGCTTCTTGAAATTTAAGTTTCAATTTAGCAATTTCATCCAGTTGTTTGTTGATTGATTCTTCTTTTACTCTCAGCACTGCTTTTAAATGCTCGTTTTCTTTAAAAGTTTTACCATTTCGATCATCACTATCTTTCACTGTGCTTTTGAGTTTTTCAAACTTTTCAGAAATTTGACGGTTTTCAAGAATTAACTTTTCATTTTCTTTTTTAACATTTTCATGATCAATTTTATCATTTTCAATTTGGCTAGATAATTCTCTTATCCGTTCAGTTGAAGCTTTAACTGTTTTGTCACGATTAAGGATTTGATTCTCAACGCTTCTGACCTTTGCTGTCAGATCATCAACTTTCTTTCCGTTGAGATACGTGACTGTATTACAGAATTTGTACTCTTTGTTACAATTTTTGCAATCAACATTTCCATCAATTTTCTTACCTGACGCATTTGTTGACACGTTTGAACTGACCTGGCTTTTTGACTCAGACACGGAGTTAGAGTCTACCTCAAGTGCCTTAGCAGCCAGCACTTTGTCAGCCATTTTTCCCAAGTTCTCAGCAGTCAACTCCTGTGTTGTATCAATAACCCCAGTATCAATCTTCTTTGATTTCTCTTGCTCTTCATTCTCCTTTTTCTCTTTCTCCTCTTTCTCTTTCTCGTCTCCAGTTCCCCACCATTTATTCTGCCAATACTCTTTCTCGGCTCAGATTTATTCTGGTGATAAATCGCCTTCTTGTAGAAATCATCTCTGAAAGGGTTCTCGGATTCATCAACATATGCGTTTTTGCATTCTCGCTTGAAGTGACCTTTCTGCTTACACTTGAAGCACGTCACTTTGGATTCATCGAACCCCAGCTTGGTAGATGGACCACCAATTGTCTTCCTGCCGGTAATTTCCATGAAACGCTGTGCTCGACGAACAGCACTTGCCATAGCCCAACGAATATCGATTAACTCCATTTCTTCAGGATCTATTTGATCATAGTCCTCTTTTGTTAGGTTGGTGTTGCCTATCTTCCCTGCGACTAACCCTTCATACGATTCCAACACCGATGCTAGAAAGATCATCTGCTGTTTGGCCGACTCCTCATCCAAATTCTGAGCATTCTTCAAGTCTATTGCAATGTTACATTGAAAACGATTCTTTGCATCAGAATGACTTGCAGATGATGAAGATCCACTGTGATAACCACTGTGATTTCCACTGCTTTGACCACTTTGACTATCTTTGCTTGATGTGGACACATTCTCAGCAGAAAAAGCAGTCTTGGGAGAAGTTGCTTTTGGCATCATGCTTTTCGGATAATACAAATCCAAATTCTGCTGATAGGATGGGTGATTGACTTTGTATGTTTTCTTCAGTTCCAACTCATGACTTTCAAGTCTCTCAATCACTAAATCCACAGTCAACTTTGCAGGCTCAATAGTGTTTTTCAGCATAAGCGCATAATATCTCCAATCCATCTCGTCTGGTAATGAATCGAACAGTTTGTCGACAAGCTCTTCATCAAGAAATCTGATATCATGTCTTGCTAATTCCAGCTTCAGATGACCAAACCTTTCTATCATTTTACAGACTGACTCATTCTTTAGACAACCAAACATATCAGACTCTTTCTTAAGAAGTTTCTTTTTACTTTTTACAATTTCAGCACTTCCTAGACATTTTTTTTCTAGCTTATTCCAGAGATCTTTTGCGTTTGAATAATTGATCAATGAAATTATGTCTTCCCGAACGGATTGAAATAACAATGCCACACATTTTTGCTCAGCTACAAATGCATCAATTTCTTCAGCAGATCTTAACGTTTCACCATTTTTGTTTCCATTTTCATAACCATTTTTCAAACTTTTCCAGCTGGGAAATGCGAATGCCATTAACCAATCTTCAAACTTTCTTGACCACTGACTGTATTCCTCGATAGCCATTAGCTTTGGAGGTTTATTGAAGGTTCCGAAGGCACTTTCCGATCCCAAGTTTCCTTTTTCTTTTCTTTTGGCGGATTCTCATTTTCTTTGCTTGATGAAGTATCATCGTTTCCGGAATTTCCTGTGAACGCGTACATGTCGCTGAACGGATTCAAGAATATATCATCCTTCTTGAGTGTACCTGCAAAATCAGCCAACACTTAGAAAAATTTTCGAATTTTTGAAAAATGTGACAAATGAGCGAAACTATTAACTATTGTGACAGATAAGCGAAACCAGTAATGTCCAAATAAGCGAAACTAGGACTTGTTCGTATGAGCGAAACTCTCAAGTCCGTATGAGCGAAAGTCAGTTGTTCATTCGAGCGAAACCTCAATGTTTGTTCAAGCGAAAGTCAATTGTCCATTCGAGCGAAACCTCAATGTTCGTTCGAGCGGAACTGTCTGTAAAAGCGAAACAACTATAGTCCGTATAAGCGAAACTACAGGTTATTTTCGAGCGAAAGCTATGTATTACGAGCGGAACCTGCGATGTCCGTAAAAGCGGAACTCCAATTTTCACTGATTTTAACCATTTTTAAGCCTTGTTTAACCTGAAACTTTCTAGGGTTTGTTAATTGTATGTTTCACACGTTATACTCAAAAATCAGACCATTTCAACCGTGGGAACCAGTTCAAATCGAAAACGTATGAGAGAAAGTGAGTAGAAATGAGAGAATTCTGTAGAATCAAGCTGTAGTAGTATGAACTCCTCATCCTGAGCTCTGATACTACTTGTTGGACCGTGTTTTGACCCTAAACAGTCAGTTGAGAATGTTCATCTTCACGTACGAAGGCGGAATCAACGTAAATGAAGTTACACAGCTTTTCCTATTCAATTCCTTTCTTTTTATTGCTTTCTGATACTGATTTGACAGAGTTTCGTTACAAACGCAATCCACAAGTTCCACTCCAATGTACTGAATTAATGATATGGTTTCGCTTATGACTGCTATATATAGACCCAGTGGTTTCGCTCTTGTGGCATGACAGATGAGCGAAACTACCTTAGTACCATATAAGCGAAACCTCTATTGACATAAAAGCGGAACTACTTCAACACATGTTCACAAAAGCGAAACTATTACATAATAACCTAAATTCGACTTTTAAGCTCCTGATGACCTATCTTGACCTAAGACGTAATGCAGACGTAGTCAACAGACATTCCATGCATCAACAATACGAGCCATCGACTTCATACACATCCTATGAAGACCAAAGGTATGAACCTTCTCCCTCATACTCATATTTTGATGAACCAAGGTATGAGCCTTCATACTCATACTTTGAGGAGTCAAGGTATGAGCCACCACCTTCATACACTTATTGTGAGGAACCATGGCGTGAACAACCCACCTCATATGAGTACTATGAAGAACAAAATTATGACCCTTATCCATCATATACTTACAATGAAGAACAATGGTGTGAACCATATACTTCATATAGGTACTATGAGTTCACTAATACTAAAATTGAAGAAATGGTAAGTGTTAAAACTTGGCTAAAAAGTGTAAAAGGGCTTAAAATACATACCTAAAACATATACACACTTCACGCACATTAATTTCTGACGCAACGCTATTCATTAATGCATAAAGCAATATTTTGTAGTATAAAAACGTGCATGAATTCACTTGTATAGTATGTAATCAGACAATGTTGACATTTAAGCACATAATTGCAGTTATCAAGTATTAATTAAATTTGTACGGAAATTAGCGGTTTGGTGCCAGTTGTCACAGTCTCCCCCCGTTAAAAGAATTTTGTCCCGAAATTCAGGCTGAGCTAACTCTCGCAGGACTCTTCTTGAACAGGTGGGGGTACTTTTTAAACAGGTCTTCACGTTCCCACGTGTACTCGGGTCCGTGCTTAGAGTTCCAACGTACTTTGACACTACTCCTCCTGGTGTTGTTGACTTTCCGGTCTGTAACCTCAACGGGTTGTTCTGTAAATCGGAGTGTGTCGTCGATATGCACTTCATCCGCAGGGATGATCACTGTTTCTTGTGTTGGACTCTTCTTGAGGTTGGATACATGGAACGTATCATGTACCCCATTAAGTTCTTCCGGTAATTCCAACTTGTAAGCCACGGTACCAATTCTTTCCAAAATCTTGAATGGTCCGATGTATCGTGGATTCAGCTTTCCACGCTTTCCGAATCTTACTACGCCCTTCCAAGCTGAGACTTCTAACAAAACTCTGTCTCCCACCTCGAATTCTAATGGTTTTCGTCTTTGATCAGCGTAGCTCTTTTGTCGATCTCGAGCCGCCTTAATGCGCTCTCGGATCTGCATGATCTTGTTGGTTGTCTCTTGTACAAGTTCAGGACCAACCATTCGTTTGTCTCCAGTGTCTGCACAACATAAAGGCGAGCGGCACTTGCGGCCATACAGAGCTTCGAACGGTGGAGCTTTTATGCTTGTATGATAATTGTTATTGTAGGAAAACTCAACTAAAGGTAGATGAGTATCCCAGCTGCCGCCTAGGTCCATAACATATGCGCGATGCATATCTTCTAGCGTTTGTATGGTTCGTTCACTCTGGCCGTCTGTTTGTGGATGGAAGGCCATGCTTAGATCTAGCTGAGATCCAAAGGCTTCCTGAAAGGATTGCCAGATTTTTGAGACAAAGCGTCCATCTCTTTCTAAAATAATTAAGATAGGCACTCCATGACGTGCCATGATTTCTTTCAAGTATATCTCAGCAAGCTTTCCAGTGCTATCCATCTCTCGGATCGGTAGGAAATGCGCAGATTTCGTCAATCGATCAACTATCACCCATATCATATCGTGCCCTCTAGGGGTCCTAGGTAATTTTGTTATGAAGTCCATCGAGATTTGCTCCCACTTCCACATGGGTATCTCTGGTTGTTGCAGTAGGCCAGACGGTTTCTGATATTCAGCCTTAACCTTAGCACAGGTTAGGCACTTTCCAACATAAATAGCAACATCGCTTTTGAGTCTCGGCCACCAATAATATTCTTTCAAGTCTTGATACATTTTGTCCGATCCTGGGTGGATCGAGTATCTCGACTTGTGTGCTTCGTCAAGGATGACTTCTCAAATACCGCCATAGAGCGGAACCCAAATACGCCTTTTAAAGTATAAGGTTCCCTCTTCATTTGGCACCATATATTTCAACATACCCCGGAGGTATTCAGCTCTACGATTCTCCATCTTAAGGGCTTCTTGTTGTGCGTCACGAATGCGTGCAGTGAGGTTCGTTTGAATAGTCATTTCCAATGCTCGAACCCTTAGAGTCTTAACCCTTTCTTTTCGACTTAGCGCGTCTGCTACAACATTCGCCTATCCAGGATGGTACTTAATCTCACAGTCATAATCGTTCAGCAGCTCGACGCATCGTCGTTGACGCATGTTTAGTTCCTTCTGATCAAATATGTGTTGTAGGCTTTTGTGATCTGTGAAGATTGTACATCGAGTACCATATAAGTAGTGTCGCCAGATCTTTAAGGCGAATACTACTACGCCTAGCTCTAGGTCATGAGTGGTATAGTTCCTTTCATGTACCTTTAATTGTCTTGAAGCGTAAGCGATGACCTTTTGGCGTTGCATGAGCACGCAACCCAAACCTTGACGCGAAGCGTCGCAGTATACCACGAAGTCTTCTGTGCCTTCGGGTAAGGATAGTATCGGTGCATCGCATAGCTTATTTTTGAGCAGTTGGAAGGCTTCTTCCTGCTTATCACCCCAGTCGTACTTCTTGTCTTTCTGCGTAAGGGTTGTCAGTGGTTGAGCTATCTTTGAGAAATTCTCGATGAATCGCCGGTAATAGCCCGCTAAGCCCAAAAATTGTCGAACTTCAGTTGGGGTTTTGGGGGCTTCCCAATTCTTTATGGCTTCTATCTTGGATGGGTCTACATGAATGCCCTTCTCATTCACAACGTGACCTAGAAATTGTAATTTGCGAATCCAGAATTCGCATTTCGAAAACTTTGCATAAAGTTTCTCTTTCTTCAGTAGTTCCAAAATGGTTCTGAGATGTTGCTCGTGCTCTTCTCTTGTTTGCGAGTAAATCAGGATATCATCGATAAATACAATCACGAATTTATCAAGATATGGTTTGCATACGCGGTTCATCAGATCCATAAATGCTGCTGGCGCGTTCGTCAGTCCGAATGGCATCACAAGGAACTCGTAGTGCCCGTAACGTGTTCTGAATGCAGTCTTCGGTACACTTTCCTCTTGGATCATTAACTGATGGTATCCAGATCGAAGATCGATCTTGGAATAGTAGCTTGATCCTTGCAAATGATCAAATAAGTCATCAATCCTTGGTAGTGGGTACCGATTCTTGATTGTGAGCTTGTTTAGTTCTCTGTAATCGATACACATCCGCAGAGTTCCATCCTTCTTCTTTACGAACAATACTAGAGCTCCCCAAGGCGAGAAGCTTGGCCTTATGAATCCTTTATCCAACAACTCCTAGAGCTGTGTAGATAATTCTTGCATCTCGGATGGTGCAAGCCGATAGGGTGCCTTGGCTACAGGAGCGGCTCCTGGAACCAAGTCTATATGAAATCGACTTGTCGTTACGGAGGTAGTCCTGGCAGATCTCCGGGAAAAACATCAGGGAATTCCTTCACCACAGGAATGTCTTCGAGTTTTGGCTCCTCAGCCTTCCTATCTACAACGTGCGCTAGGAAAGCAACACATCCTTTCCTTAAGCACTTTTGTGCCTTCATACAACTGATGATTCGCAAAGGCGCGTCTCGTTTTTCCCCATGCACGATGAGAGTTTCATCATTCGCCAGAGGGATGCGAATGATTTTCTCATGACAAATAACTTCAGCTTTGTTCTTGGACAACCAGTCCATTCCGACCACTACATCGAAGCTACCTAATTGAATAGGTAAGAGGTCGATGCTAAATCTTCGCTCACCAAGCTCTAATGAGCAGCCTCTAACAACTTCGCCTGATTTAACGAGTTTACCATTGGCTAGTTCTATGGAATAAGGAATATCTAATCTACTAGATTCTATTCCAAGCATACGTTTAAATTCCACAGACATGAAGCTATAATCGGCACCAGTGTCAAATAGTATGGATGCAAAGTGATTGTTAACGAGAAACGTACCGGTAACCACATTGGGTCCTCGCGTGCGTTCCTTGCTCCAATCACAAATGCTCGAGCATGAGCATTGTTTCCCCTTGGGCAATCTTTTATGAAATGATCCTTGCTTCCACAACTAAAGCATCCTTGGTTTTGCCCAGCTCCGTTCCCATTCTGGTTACCATTGCCATTTCCATTTCCACCATTTCTATTACCAGCGCCGTTGCGGTTTCCATTCCCGTTTCTATTTCCTTTTCCCCAACAGTCCTCAGTATGGTGACCTAGTTTTCCACACTTGTCGCATTTTGGAATGTGACAAACCCCTTCGTGATGACACTTGCACTGGTTGCACACGGGCAGAGTGCCCATGTATCTTTTGGTAGGGGCGTCATTCACGGTTGCAAGAGTTTTCGCCTCCTGGGGCGGTTTTAGTCACGCTTCTCGTTGGAACCCTTGTTGTTACGAGTTGCTTGATTCAGGTTCGCATGCTTCCTTTTCTTGTCACCAGACGACTCAGCACGCGTCTCGGTCTTCTCAGTGGGATTCAGTGATAACTTCTTCATGCAAACAACATCTTCAGTAAGGCTGACAGCCAGAGTTACAGCCTGAGTGATCGTTGCAGGTTTTGCTGCAGTCACCAAGCTGCGAAATTCCGATGCCAATCCCCAGATGTAGCGCTCGACGCGCTTAAATTCGGGAGTCACTGATGCGTATGTAGTGCGATATATTTTAGATGTATATTTAAGCCCTTTTTACACTTTTAGCCAAGTTTTAAATTTATAAAAACACGATATTTACTAACACTAAACACACATATGGGCAAGTGCACCCATCGTGGACGTAGTATAGTGTTGGTAAGATACCGAGGTCGTCCAAGGACACAAGAGCTTTTAATACCGGTTTATCCTCAACGTCTAATCAAATCAAAAAGTGAGAAAAATGTTTTAATCTAAGAAAATAAAAACTAACTAAATGCTGAAAAATAAAATAAAATAAAAAACAGATAGACAAGATGAATCACTTGGATCCGACACGTGTATTAGTATAACCTTTGATTATTTTCGCACTTTTGCACTTGTTTAAGAGATTATCTTAGTTATTGTAGTAGGCCCCTCTTTTGAAGGCGACGTTACCCTCAACCCAGTAGTTTGAGTCAGCAAGGATACAATCCTAAAGGGTCGGATTATTGAAAGATAATGAATTAAGTTATTAATGCAAATTGTGGTAGGCCCCGCTTTCGGCGGTGACGTTACCCTCGGCTAAGTAGTCTGAGTCAGCAGGGATATAGTCCTAAATAGCCGGGTTATAGTATTAATAGTAGTTAACTTATGAGGGGGTCAAAGAGTTTGGATCCCCGCCATCCAATACCTATGGGCATTGAAGGATATCCTACTAAATTTGACCCAGGTCCCAAGCAGGACCTCTAAACGCTGAACAAGGGCAAGACCCTTACCAAACCGTTCCCTTAACCCCCGACCAGGTAGCCAACATACCTCCATATAGACCGTGGAGATATGAATGGTGAAAATCTTTTATTTTATATAGACAGTAAAATAACGTCAAGACACCACGGACAAACGATAAGGAAAGATCACCTTCAACATAAGTAAATAAAAAGTGCAAACGATTAAAAATAAAAAGTATTATACTAAACATTTGTCTTCACCAAGTGATGTAAGAGACTTAGGCAAACATGGCCTTGGTTGTCAAGAACTCTTACGATCAATCTTGGATCCCGAGACGACTCACACACTCTACGATGGACAATGGATGATGGTGGTGGATGATGGTGTTATGGTGGTGGTGGGTGGTGGATGAAGTGTGAGAGAGGTAGTGTGCCAAGGGATGAGATGGAATGAAACCAAGCACTCCTATTTATAGGCTGAACAGAAGGCTGGGCACGGCCCCGTGTCCGCTGGACACGCCCCCGTGCCCGTCTGACACTCTCTCTCCTCATTAATTGTAATTCGCAATTACAATTAATGCGCCTGCTGTACTTTCACCACGCCCCCGTGCCCGCTGGACACGGCCCCGTGGTGGGCAATAGAAGCTTCTATAGGTTTGTCTTTTATGCTGCTTCTTGGGCACGGCCCCGTGTCCACTGGACACGGGGCGTGTTCAGTCTTCTGCTTTCTCTTCTTTGCCTTGGAGGATGCCGTTGAGGGTCCGGGCAGTCTACTTTTATTCCTTTTCTTGTATTTATGCTAGAATTAGTTGTCTTTTTGCTTCTTTTGTGAATTTGAGCTCATTTCATCCTGAAAATACAAAAGAAAGACAAAAACACTCTTTTTCCAACATTAGTACTTAAAAAGGGTTAGTTTTATGCCTTAATTGATGTGATTTATATGTTGCATTTTACACACATCAAATACCCCCACACCTGAACTTTTGCTTGTCCTCAAGCAAAACTCTTTAAATGTGGCTTACACTCCCAAATGGAATGGGTAGAAGAGAAAGTTTTTGGCTTGTCCTAGAGTGTCGGGAATCCAAGATCTTTGTAAGTTTTATTTTTATTTATTTACAATCCTATTCGTTATGATTTATTTAGAACGTTTCATAAGATAAATTACTTATTCGGGCATAGCATGCCTTATTAAAATTCCATTTATATACAAGTTCACATACCTCACGGGAGATCACTCAACACTCGGCCGAAGGTGTAATTTTTAGTGAATCACTCGAGAGCGGCATGGAACTTACGCCTTCCATAGGCTTGCCAAGCAATCAATCCTCCTCCTTTTTAACTTTTTACCTTTGTAAATATCAAGAGGACTTTTTGGGTGAAGGGTTAGGCTTGGGTTAAAGGTGGGTGGTTGGGTTAGTGGTTAGTAAAAGGGCGAAAATCGTAAAAAGCGTCGGTTTTCGTGACATACCTTGTTTTTAGTGACTTTTTATTTTGAAGTATTTATCCAAACAAGCTTTTATATAGCTTTTTTTTGTTTTTGACTTCATCATCATTTTTTTTTAATCACATAAAATGGCGAGCTTACGAAAAACCGAGCTTGTTACTAAAATAAAGGGTGAAAAATAAAAAAGGGTTTTTGGTGGGTAAAAAGGGTTTTGGGGTAATGAAATGAAAGGTTTAGGCTCAAAGGGGCTAACTAGGGGGATTTTGGGTAGGTGGTAAAAGAAATTGAAAAATAATGGTGTAGAAAGAAAAATATGGTTAGTCCTAATGCCTCCATCACTTACTTACTTGGGTTTAAGTTGGTAAGGACCGGGAATGTATCGTCGTGGCAAGTTCTAGAGTTGTAAGAACCAAGCGGCTATTCACACAAGAAACGAAAAATGAGCATTTAGTCTAAAGATGTATATTTGTATGCTCAATAAAGGCTCAAAACTCACTTTTGTGGGAATGGGTTTTTAATGTGATCAAGTATATATAATCGAATTTTTAACTACACTTGTTATGCCGTTTCGTAATTTTCTTATGTTGGTTCTTTGTTATCACGACGCTATCGGTTGTAAATTTGTAAAAATATAACCTTTTTAGAACTTGTTATTCCCAAATTAAACCAAGACAAGCAAATAGTAAAAAAAAACGAAAAGTTTTTGAAAAAAAATTTGGGGTGTTTAGCGGTTCCAATAGAGTTTTGTGTAAGGCTTGTATTTAGGATTTGCAAAATTCAAGGTTTTAGCATCCCCCCACACTTAAATTACACATTGTCCTCAATGTGTCCCAAAAATAATATTTTCGGTTGATTAGAATGTGTAAAAGTGGGTTAAAAAGCAAAGATTTATGTTACTGGCAGTCTGGACACGGCCCCGTGTCTAGTGGACACGGCCCCGTGGCGAACTGCCAGTAATGAAAACTTACAGAAGATGAACACGGGGGCGTGTCGGTTGGACACGGCCTCGTGTCTGGCAAATAATTGCAGGTCAGTAACCAAACAGCTGGTCTGGGAGATGAACACGGGGGCGTGTCGGCTGGACACGTCCCCGTGTGGACAGTCTGTGAGCCTGAAAAACAGGTTTTGTCTCCCGGTTTCTCCATTTTGGGGCTGCAAGTGCTAATGTTTAGCACTCTAACCCTTGCATTGTACCTGTTTAATCACTCAATACCACACCAAACAAACATAAAGCATCCTAATTTACCAACGTTAATTGTCTCCAAGCATAAAGTGAAAATAAAACGAAAATAAAAAAAACAGTTAAAGAAAGTAAATTGTTCAACAAGCGGCACGCAGGCCGTAAATTGTTCGATAGAGAAGGGTACTTAAACCTGTGGGCTCATCACCAACCTGCCCCTTGTTCCTTCAAACGTCCATGTCTTCACCGCTATCATCACCTCCATCCCCATGCCCCGCCATGTACTCCCGGATGCTACCGATATCATCTTGTATATCGTTGATGTTGCGCTCAATAGCTCCAACCCGGTGGTATGTGTTGTTGGCGAGGTTGTAGGTGTTCCTGGTACACATGAGGTTTTCCTGCAAAAGATCATGTAAGCTTTGAAAGTTAGGAAAACCGCCTCCTTGTGAGGAGGATTGACCCGGATCGCCATGGGGTTGGTACTGATAGTGGGGAGGTGGTGCATGAAGAACTAGAGCCTCCTGCGGGTTCCATGCATAGCCTTGTGTCCTTTGAAAGCTCACCGTCCCGTCTTCCGCCTCATAAAGTAAGTTCATGGCTCGGCAAATGTGGTAGTCAACTCGTCCCGACCATGGACTCCTTTCAAAGGACCTTGGGATTCTCGTGAAATGCTTGAAAAGACGGTACACCCATCCCCCGAAGAAGATAGGCGTAGGAGCATGAGCAAGGCGATTGAGGTGCATGTTTCGTAACAAGAGATATGGAACATCGAGAGGCTTCTGGTTGTGGATGCAGTGAAGGACAACCAAATCTTTCAACCCTACAACGCCACTACTGTCGTGACGCTGGTTCAGCGAGTAGGTGAGGAGCCTGTGAATGTAGCGGTAAAGCGGGTCCCTCAGTTTGGTACTCTTGGTGCTGCTAGGGTTGTAGATTCCTTCACCGATCTGAGCCCATGCGGCTTGACGTTCAGTTGCATCCAAGTCTCGTAATCCCCTGGTATTCTCCTCATTCCCCGATTCTTCTTCCCCGTACAGTCCTATTATAGCTCCAAACTGTGCCATGGAGATCGAGTACCTTGTCCCGCCACACCGAAATGCAACCCCTTCATTGTTAAACGGGTCACACCTCGAGGTGAAATTGAAAGTACTGTAGAACTCCATGGTGCATTGATGTACCGACCGAAGCCGAGTGTTCAATGCAACTGCTAGTGGCCCTGTCACGATGTTGTTGAATCGGTCAAGTTGATTCACCATGGTTAACAAGTCGGTACATGCCCGCCTAGGGTACTCCTCGGGTCTTGTTTGGAGTGTCTCATATCGTGCCCTAGCATCGAGTTCGCTTGCGTTGAACCTTGTGAACTTTGACATCTGATCTCTGGCAGGCATCACATGTCTTTACAAGGTTTTGTGCATCCTTGTAAATGGTTGGCCAGTAAAATCCTGAGTCAAATACCTTTCGTGCGGTACTTGCGGCACCATGATGTCCTCCGTATGGACCTTCATGACAATGACGGAGAATTCTTCGTGCTTCATTACCATGGACACACCTTCGGATGAGTTGGTCGGCACACATTTTGAAAAGATAGGGGTCTTCCCAAAAGTAATGCTTTACATCAGCAAAGAATTTCTTTCTTTGATGATGTGGCCATCCCTTGGTGACTATACCGCTAGCTAGAAAATTAGCGTAGTCGGCATACCATGGCTCTTGTCTACTCTCTATCATTTCC
Source organism: Helianthus annuus (assembly GCF_002127325.2). Taxonomy (NCBI): domain Eukaryota; kingdom Viridiplantae; phylum Streptophyta; class Magnoliopsida; order Asterales; family Asteraceae; genus Helianthus; species Helianthus annuus. The sequence goes on from NC_035449.2 coordinate 145,817,897, forward strand.
AAGGATTCTGTGGGAAATTTCTCGTTGATTTGCTCGTCTCTGGTCGTTTCCAAAGCTGGGTCTTCTAAGCGTGAGAGATGATCTGCAGCAGTGTTTTCTGCTCCTCTTTTGTCCTTGATTTCGATGTCGAATTCTTGGAGGAGTAGAATCCATCTGATCAAACGGGGTTTTGCATCTTGCTTCTTGAAGAGGTACCTGATGGCTGCATGGTCTGTATAGACGATAGTTTTAGAAAGAACAAGATAAGAACGAAATTTATCAAAAGCAAACACCACTGCTAGTAATTCTTTTTCTGTAGTTGTATAATTTTCTTGTGCATCATTAAGAGTTTTACTAGCATAATAGATTGGGTGGAAATGCTTTTCTTTTCTTTGTCCCAAGACTGCTCCAACAGCAAAGTCACTTGCATCACACATGATTTCGAAAGGAAATTTCCAATCCGGCGCTATCATGATAGGTGCATTGACTAGCATTTCCTTGAGGGTTAGAAATGCTTGATTGCATTCCTTGTCAAAGATGAAGGGTGCATCTTTTTCAAGTAATTTTGTTAGAGGCCTTGAAATTTTTGAAAAGTCCTTGATAAACCTTCTATAAAATCCGGCATGCCCTAGGAAACTTCTGATTGCTCTTACGGAGGACGGAGGAGGTAGTCGAGAAATAGTTTCTATTTTTGCTCGATCAACTTCCATTCCTTCGCTTGAGATTTTGTGACCGAGTACTATTCCCTCTGTTACCATGAAATGGCATTTTTCCCAGTTAAGGGCGAGGTTAGTTTCCTCACATCGGGATAGCATTCGTTCAAGATTATCGAGGCATTGGTCATATGAGTCTCCAAAGATGGAAAAGTCGTCCATGAAGACTTCCATTGTCTTTTCTATCGTATCATGGAAAATGGCCACCATACAACGTTGGAATGTTGCAGGCGCATTACATAGACCGAATGGCATGCGTCGATATGCGAAAGTTCCGTAGGGACATGTGAAAGTTGTTTTCTCTTGGTCTTCTGGTGCTATCGGTATTTGAAAGTAACCTGAAAAACCATCTAAGAAACAATAAAATTTGTGACCGGATAATCGTTCTAACATTTGATCAATGAAGGGTAAAGGAAAGTGGTCTTTCCTTGTTGCTTCATTTAATCGCCTATAATCTATACAAACTCTCCATCCTGTGACGGTTCTTGTTGGTATTAATTCATTTTTCTCATTAGTTATTACCGTCATACCTCCTTTTTTCGGGACTACTTGAACTGGACTTACCCACGGGCTATCGGAGATAGGGTAGATTAGTCCGGCGTCAAGCAGCTTGATGACTTCATTTTTAACCACTTCTTGAACATTGGGGTTCACTCTTTGTTGTGGTTGAATTACCGTTTTGTAGTCATCATTCATTAAAATTTTGTGCGTGCACATGGAAGGGCTTATTCCTTTAATATCTACAAGCTTCCAAGCGATCGCGTTTTTGTGTTTTTTAAGTAGATTAACTAATTTCTCTTTTTCTACGTTACTTAATTTAGACGAAATGATTACAGGTAAACTACCATCCTTGCCTAGAAAAGCATATTCCAAACCTTTAGGGAGTTCTTTGAGCTCAATGGGTGGGTCTTTAGAAGACACCTTATTTTGTGGCTCATCTAGATTAAGAACCTTAAAGGTTTGTTCTATGGCTATCTCATCTTCGACAAAGTGGTCTTCTTCATTAGTTGTATCGGGTGGTTCAGCTTCATCTTCAATTAGGGGGTCATTATTGCCAAAAGGATATTTCATTGAACGCTCAAGATCTATGCTCCTTTTGAATGCCCCTAATTGGAGAGGTAGATTGTTGAATTTCCGGTTTTTCAATGCTTTATGAGTTTTTACAAAAGGTTTTCCCAAGACTAGAGGAGCGTCATCAAGGATGACAAAGTCGGTTGGGATTACGAATTGATTTGTGTGAACCAAAACATCTTCAACTACACCGATTGATTTTATCACTTTTCGATCGGATAGAAAAATGGGAATTTGAAGTGGAGTAAAATCACTAATACTTAATTTTTCAAAAACGTAGTTAGGCATTATGTTAACACAAAGATCCTTATCAATGGTGATGTTACTAATAAATGAATTTTGAAAGAAACATGGAACCGGTGTAATGTTAATTTCAAAAGGGTCTTCTTTTATTAGCGAAGTTTGATCATTAGTTAACTTAACACTTACTAGTTCTTTGATTTTGGCACTAGTGTTTAACTCTTTTAAAAACTTAGCATGAGGGGTTACTAAACAATGATTTTCGAAAGTAGGTGACAAGAGATTAATTTCTTCAAAATTAGACTCTTCATGAATTTTAACATTATCGGACTCACCTTTTTCATTGTTTAACTCATGTGTCGGTTTTTCACTTTCTTGTTCTTCCATTTTTACATTTTCAACTATCTCTACGTTATTATTACAATTTAATTCTTCTCTTGCGCGGGATTCCTCTTCCCTTGCGCGAGATTCTTTCATGTAACGTTCGATAGTTTTAATGTGTTCTAATATCCTATTGGTCACTTCGGTGAGAGAAAAAGAATTTGGATCCTCAAAGCTTGAATCCGGTTGTTCGATCCTTGGCTCCTCATAATGCTCATATGAAGTAGATGGCTCACACCATTGTTCTTCATTGTAAGTATATGATGGATAAGGGTCGAAACTTTGTTCTTCATAGTACTCATATGAGGTGGGTTGTTCACGCCATGGTTCCTCATAATAAGAGTATGAAGGTGGTGGCTCATATCTTGAATCTTCAAAGTATGAGTATGAAGGCTCATACCTTGGTTCATCAAAATATGAGTATGAGGGAGGAGGTTCATACCTTTGGTCTTCATAGGATGTGTATGAAGTTGATGGCTCGTACCTAGGCTCCTCATAATAGTTGTATGAATTGGATGGTTGATATGAGTTATTATATTGAACCGAGCGTGCGTTACGACAATTAGTGCAATAATTACCCCTATAATCATCCTCATCATAGGTGTAGTTGTAACCTCTTGAGTATTGATCCATAAGAATCACTCAACAGATCACAACTGAGTCTCGGGACCAGAAAACAAAAATAAAGACGGAAACAGAAGCTGGACACGGCCCCGTGTCTGGTGAACACGGCCCCGTGGTCAGGGTCTGTATCTGGGCGTTTTAATTAAAGTTACTGGTCACGTTGAGCACGGGGGCGTGTTCAGTGAGCACGGCCCCGTCTTCAGACTCTGTATCTGGGTATCTACTCTAAAAATATGCAGCACGGGGGCGTGTTCAGCGAGCACGGCCCCGTGTTCAGGCTACTGTAAATGCAAACTAAACTAAAATGCAGAAAAATGTGCGCGCGTTTTGAAAAGGTTTTGAAAAACTGATTAGGCCGTTGATTTTAAGCTTTCTTAAAATCCTTGTGTCCCCGGCAACGGCGCCAAAAACTTGATGCGTGTGTAGTGCGATATATTTTAGATGTATATTTAAGCCCTTTTTACACTTTTAGCCAAGTTTTAAATTTATAAAAACACGATATTTACTAACACTAAACACACATATGGGCAAGTGCACCCATCGTGGACGTAGTATAGTGTTGGTAAGATACCGAGGTCGTCCAAGGACACAAGAGCTTTTAATACCGGTTTATCCTCAACGTCTAAACAAATCAAAAAGTGAGAAAAATGTTTTAATCTAAGAAAATAAAAACTAACTAAATGCTGAAAAATAAAATAAAATAAAAAACAGATAGACAAGATGAATCACTTGGATCCGACACGTGTATTAGTATAACCTTTGATTATTTTCGCACTTTTGCACTTGTTTAAGAGATTATCTTAGTTATTGTAGTATGCCCCTCTTTTGAAGGCGACGTTACCCTCAACCCAGTAGTTTGAGTCAGCAAGGATACAATCCTAAAGGGTCGGATTATTGAAAGATAATGAACTAAGTTATTAATGCAAATTGTGGTAGGCCCCGCTTTCGGCGGTGACGTTACCCTCGGCTAAGTAGTCTGAGTCAGCAGGGATACAGTCCTAAATAGCCGGGTTATAGTATTAATAGTAGTTAACTTATGAGGGGGTCAAAGAGTTTGGATCCCCGCCATCCAATACCTATGGGCATTGAAGGAGATCCTACTAAATTTGACCCAGGTCCCAAGCAGGACCTCTAAACGCTGAACAAGGGCAAGACCCTTACCAAACCGTTCCCTTAACCCCCGACCAGGTAGCCAACATACCTCCATATAGACCGTGGAGATATGAATGGTGAAAATCTTTTATTTTATATAGACAGTAAAATAACGTCAAGACACCACGGACAAACGATAAGGAAAGATCACCTTCAACATAAGTAACTAGTTATTAAAGTCATTAATACAAAACCAAATAAAAAGTGCAAAAGATTAAAAATAAAAAGTATTATACTAAACACTTGTCTTCACCAAGTGATGTAAGAGACTTAGGCAAACATGGTCCTGATTGTCAAGAACTCTTACGATCAATCTTTGATCCCGAGACGACTCACACACTCTACGATGGACAATGGATGATGGTGGTGGATGATGGTGTTATGGTGGTGGTGGGTGGTGGATGAAGTGTGAGAGAGGTGGTGTGCCAAGGGATGAGATGGAATGAAACCAAGCACTCCTATTTATAGGCTGAACAGAAGGCTGGGCACGGCCCCGTGTCCGCTGGACACGCCCCCGTGCCCGTCTGACACTCTCTCTCCTCATTAATTGTAATTCGCAATTACAATTAATGCGCCTGCTGTACTTTCACCACGCCCCCGTGCCCGCTGGACACGGCCCCGTGGTGGGCAATAGAAGCTTCTATAGGTTTGTCTTTTATGCTGCTTCTTGGGCACGGCCCCGTGTCCACTGGACACGGGGCGTGTTCAGTCTCCTGCTTTCTCTTCTTTGCCTTGGAGGATGCCGTTGAGGGTCCGGGCAGTCTACTTTTATTCCTTTTCTTGTATTTATGCTAGAATTAGTTGTCTTTTTGCTTCTTTTGTGAATTTGAGCTCATTTCATCCTGAAAATACAAAAGAAAGACAAAAACACTCTTTTTCCAACATTAGTACTTAAAAAAGGGTTAGTTTTATGCCTTAATTGATGTGATTTATATGTTGCATTTTACACACATCAAATACCCCCACACCTGAACTTTTGCTTGTCCTCAAGCAAAACTCTTTAAATGTGGCTTACACTCCCAAATGGAATGGGTAGAAGAGAAAGTTTTTGGCTTGTCCTAGAGTGTCGGGAATCCAAGATCTTTGAAAGTTTTATTTTTATTTATTTACAATCCTATTCGTTATGATTTATTTAGAACGTTTCATAAGATAAATTACTTATTCGGGCATAGCATGCCTTATTAAAATTCCATTTATATACAAGTTCACATACCTCACGGGAGATCACTCAACACTCGGCCGAAGGTGTAATTTTTAGTAAATCACTCGAGAGCGGCATGGAACTTACGCCTTCCATAGGCTTGCCAAGCAATCAATCCTCCTCCTTTTTAACTTTTTACCTTTGTAAATATCAAGAGGACTTTTTGGGTGAAGGGTTAGGCTTGGGTTAAAGGTGGGTGGTTGGGTTAGTGGTTAGTAAAAGGGCGAAAATCGTAAAAAGCGTCGGTTTTCGTGACATACCTTGTTTTTAGTGACTTTTTATTTTGAAGTATTTATCCAAACAAGCTTTTATATAGCTTTTTTTTGTTTTTGACTTCATCATCATTTTTTTTAATCACATAAAATGGCGAGCTTACGAAAAACCGAGCTTGTTACTAAAATAAAGGGTGAAAAATAAAAAAGGGTTTTTGGTGGGTAAAAAGGGTTTTGGGGTAATGAAATGAAAGGTTTAGGCTCAAAGGGGCTAACTAGGGGGATTTTGGGTAGGTGGTAAAAGAAATTGAAAAATAATGGTGTAGAAAGAAAAATATGGTTAGTCCTAATGCCTCCATCACGTACTTACTTGGGTTTAAGTTGGTAAGGACCGGGAATGTATCGTCGTGGCAAGTTCTAGAGTTGTAAGAACCAAGCGGCTATTCACACAAGAAACGAAAAATGAGCATTTAGTCTAAAGATGTATATTTGTATGCTCAATAAAGGCTCAAAACTCACTTTTGTGGGAATGGGTTTTTAATGTGATCAAGTATATATAATCGAATTTTTAACTAGACTTGTTATGCCGTTTCGTAATTTTCTTATGTTGGTTCTTTGTTATCACGACGCTATCGGTTGTAAATTTGTAAAAATATAACCTTTTTAGAACTTGTTATTCCCAAATTAAACCAAGACAAGCAAATAGTAAAAAAAAACGAAAAGTTTTTGAAAAAAAATTTGGGGTGTTTAGCGGTTCCAATAGAGTTTTGTGTAAGGCTTGTATTTAGGATTTGCAAAATTCAAGGTTTTAGCATCCCCCCCACACTTAAATTACACATTGTCCTCAATGTGTCCCAAAAATAATATTTTCGGTTGATTATAATGTGTAAAAGTGGGTTAAAAAGCAAAGATTTATGTTACTGGCAGTCTGGACACGGCCCCGTGTCCAGTGGACATGGCCCCGTGGCGAACTGCCAGTAATGAAAACTTACAGAAGATGAACACGGGGGCGTGTCGGTTGGACACGGCCTCGTGTCTGGCAAATAATTGCAGGTCAGTAACCAAACAACAGGTCTGGGAGATGAACACGGGGGCGTGTCGGCTGGACACGTCCCCGTGTGGACAGTCTGTGAGCCTGAAAAACAGGTTTTGTCTCCCGGTTTCTCCATTTTGGGGCTGCAAGTGCTAATGTTTAGCACTCTAACCCTTGCATTGTACCTGTTTAATCACTCAATACCACACCAAACAAACATAAACCATCCTAATTTACCAACGTTAATTGTCTCCAAGCATAAAGTGAAAATAAAACGAAAATAAAAAAAAACAGTTAAAGAAAGTAAATTGTTCAACAAGCGGCACGCAGGCCGTAAATTGTTCGATAGAGAAGGGTACTTAAACCTGTGGGCTCATCACCAACCTGCCCCTTGTTCCTTCAAACGTCCATGTCTTCACCGCTATCATCACCTCCATCCCCATGCCCCGCCATGTACTCCCGGATGCTACCGATATCATCTTGTATATCGTTGATGTTGCGCTCAATAGCTCCAACCCGGTGGTATGTGTTGTTGGCGAGGTTGTAGGTGTTCCTGGTACACATGAGGTTTTCCTGCAAAAGATCATGTAAGCTTTGAAAGTTAGGAAAACCGCCTCCTTGTGAGGAGGATTGACCCGGATCGCCATGGGGTTGGTACTGATAGTGGGGAGGTGGTGCATGAAGAACTAGAGCCTCCTGCGGGTTCCATGCATAGCCTTGTGTCCTTTGAAAGCTCACCGTCCCGTCTTCCGCCTCATAAAGTAAGTTCATGGCTCGGCAAATGTGGTAGTCAACTCGTCCCGACCATGGACTCCTTTCAAAGGACCTTGGGATTCTCGTGAAATGCTTGAAAAGACGGTACACCCATCCCCCGAAGAAGATAGGCGTAGGAGCGTGAGCAAGGCGATTGAGGTGCATGTTTCGTAACAAGAGATATGGAACATCGAGAGGCTTCTGGTTGTGGATGCAGTGAAGGACAACCAAATCTTTCAACCCTACAACGCCACTACTGTCGTGACGCTGGTTCAACGAGTAGGTGAGGAGCCTGTGAATGTAGCGGTAAAGCGGGTCCCTCAGTTTGGTACTCTTGGTGCTGCTAGGGTTGTAGATTCCTTCACCGATCTGAGCCCATGCGGCTTGACGTTCAGTTGCATCCAAGTCTCGTAATCCCCCGGTATTCTCCTCATTCCCCGATTCTTCTTCCCCGTACAGTCCTATTATAGCTCCAAACTGTGCCATGGAGATCGAGTACCTTGTCCCGCCACACCGAAATGCAACCCCTTCATTGTTAAACGGGTCACACCTCGAGGTGAAATTGAAAGTACTGTAGAACTCCATGGTGCATTGATGTACCGACCGAAGCCGAGTGTTCAATGCAACTGCTAGTGGCCCTGTCACGATGTTGTTGAATCGGTCAAGTTGATTCACCATGGTTAACAAGTCGGTACATGCCCGCCTAGGGTACTCCTCGGGTCTTGTTTGGAGTGTCTCATATCGTGCCCTAGCATCGAGTTCGCTTGCGTTGAACCTTGTGAACTTTGACATCTGATCTCTGGCAGGCATCACATGTCTTTACAAGGTTTTGTGCATCCTTGTAAATGGTTGGCCAGTAAAATCCTGAGTCAAATACCTTTCGTGCGGTACTTGCGGCACCATGATGTCCTCCGTATGGACCTTCATGACAATGACGGAGAATTCTTCGTGCTTCATTACCATGGACACACCTTCGGATGAGTTGGTCGGCACACATTTTGAAAAGATAGGGGTCTTCCCAAAAGTAATGCTTTACATCAGCAAAGAATTTCTTTCTTTGATGATGTGGCCATCCCTTGGTGACTATACCGCTAGCTAGAAAATTAGCGTAGTCGGCATACCATGGCTCTTGTCTACTCTCTATCATTTCCAAGGATTCTGTGGGAAATTTCTCGTTGATTTGCTCGTCTCTGGTCGTTTCCAAAGCTGGGTCTTCTAAGCGTGAGAGATGATCTGCAGCAGTGTTTTCTGCTCCTCTTTTGTCCTTGATTTCGATGTCGAATTCTTGGAGGAGTAGAATCCATCTGATCAAACGGGGTTTTGCATCTTGCTTCTTGAAGAGGTACCTGATGGCTGCATGGTCTGTATAGACGATAGTTTTAGAAAGAACAAGATAAGAACGAAATTTATCAAAAGCAAACACCACTGCTAGTAATTCTTTTTCTGTAGTTGTATAATTTTCTTGTGCATCATTAAGAGTTTTACTAGCATAATAGATTGGGTGGAAATGCTTTTCTTTTCTTTGTCCCAAGACTGCTCCAACAGCAAAGTCACTTGCATCACACATGATTTCGAAAGGAAATTTCCAATCCGGCGCTATCATGATAGGTGCATTGACTAGCATTTCCTTGAGGGTTAGAAATGCTTGATTGCATTCCTTGTCAAAGATGAAGGGTGCATCTTTTTCAAGTAATTTTGTTAGAGGCCTTGAAATTTTTGAAAAGTCCTTGATAAACCTTCTATAAAATCCGGCATGCCCTAGGAAACTTCTGATTGCTCTTACGGAGGATGGAGGAGGTAGTCGAGAAATAGTTTCTATTTTTGCTCGATCAACTTCCATTCCTTCGCTTGAGATTTTGTGACCGAGTACTATTCCCTCTGTTACCATGAAATGGCATTTTTCCCAGTTAAGGGCGAGGTTAGTTTCCTCACATCGGGATAGCATTCGTTCAAGATTATCGAGGCATTGGTCATATGAGTCTCCAAAGATGGAAAAGTCGTCCATGAAGACTTCCATTGTCTTTTCTATCGTATCATGGAAAATGGCCACCATACAACGTTGGAATGTTGCAGGCGCATTACATAGACCGAATGGCATGCGTCGATATGCGAAAGTTCCGTAGGGACATGTGAAAGTTGTTTTCTCTTGGTCTTCTGGTGCTATCGGTATTTGAAAGTAACCTGAAAAACCATCTAAGAAACAATAAAATTTGTGACCGGATAATCGTTCTAACATTTGATCAATGAAGGGTAAAGGAAAGTGGTCTTTCCTTGTTGCTTCATTTAATCGCCTATAATCTATACAAACTCTCCATCCTGTGACGGTTCTTGTTGGTATTAATTCATTTTTCTCATTAGTTATTACCGTCATACCTCCTTTTTTCGGGACTACTTGAACTGGACTTACCCACGGGCTATCGGAGATAGGGTAGATTAGTCCGGCGTCAAGCAGCTTGATGACTTCATTTTTAACCACTTCTTGAACATTGGGGTTCACTCTTCGTTGTGGTTGAATTACCGTTTTGTAGTCATCATTCATTAAAATTTTGTGCGTGCACATGGAAGGGCTTATTCCTTTAATATCTACAAGCTTCCAAGCGATCGCGTTTTTGTGTTTTTTAAGTAGATTAACTAATTTCTCTTTTTCTACGTTACTTAATTTAGACCAAATTATTACAGGTAAACTACCATCCTTGCCTAGAAAAGCATATTCCAAACCTTTAGGGAGTTCTTTGAGCTCAATGGGTGGGTCTTTAGAAGACACCTTATTTTGTGGCTCATCTAGATTAAGAACCTTAAAGGTTTGTTCTATGGCTATCTCATCTTCGACAAAGTGGTCTTCTTCATTAGTTGTATCGGGTGGTTCAGCTTCATCTTCAATTAGGGGGTCATTATTGCCAAAAGGATATTTCATTGAACGCTCAAGATCTATGCTCCTTTTGAATGCCCCTAATTGGAGAGGTAGATTGTTGAATTTCCGGTTTTTCAATGCTTTATGAGTTTTTACAAAAGGTTTTCCCAAGACTAGAGGAGCGTCATCAAGGATGACAAAGTCGGTTGGGATTACGAATTGATTTGTGTGAACCAAAACATCTTCAACTACACCGATTGATTTTATCACTTTTCGATCGGATAGAAAAATGGGAATTTGAAGTGGAGTAAAATCACTAATACTTAATTTTTCAAAAATGTAGTTAGGCATTATGTTAACACAAAGATCCTTATCAATGGTGATGTTACTAATAAATGAATTTTGAAAGAAACATGGAACCGGTGTAATGTTAATTTCAAAAGGGTCTTCTTTTATTAGCGAAGTTTGATCATTAGTTAACTTAACACTTACTAGTTCTTTGATTTTGGCACTAGTGTTTAACTCTTTTAAAAACTTAGCATGAGGGGTTACTAAACAATGATTTTCGAAAGTAGGTGACAAGAGATTAATTTCTTCAAAATTAGACTCTTCATGAATTTTAACATTATCGGACTCACCTTTTTCATTGTTTAACTCATGTGTCGGTTTTTCACTTTCTTGTTCTTCCATTTTTACATTTTCAACTATCTCTACGTTATTATTACAATTTAATTCTTCTCTTGCGCGGGATTCCTCTTCCCTTGCGCGAGATTCTTTCATGTAACGTTCGATAGTTTTAATGTGTTCTAAAATCCTATTGGTCACTTCGGTGAGAGAAAAAGAATTTGGATCCTCAAAGCTTGAATCCGGTTGTTCGATCCTTGGCTCCTCATAATACTCATATGAAGTAGATGGCTCACACCATTGTTCTTCATTGTAAGTATATGATGGATAAGGGTCGAAACTTTGTTCTTCATAGTACTCATATGAGGTGGGTTGTTCACGCCATGGTTCCTCATAATAAGAGTATGAAGGTGGTGGCTCATATCTTGAATCTTCAAAGTATGAGTATGAAGGCTCATACCTTGGTTCATCAAAATATGAGTATGAGGGAGGAGGTTCATACCTTTGGTCTTCATAGGATGTGTATGAAGTTGATGGCTCGTACCTAGGCTCCTCATAATAGTTGTATGAATTGGATGGTTGATATGAGTTATTATATTGAACCGAGCGTGCGTTACGACAATTAGTGCAATAATTACCCCTATAATCATCCTCATCATAGGTGTAGTTGTAACTTCTTGAGTATTGATCCATAAGAATCACTCAACAGATCACAACTGAGTCTCGGGACCAGAAAACAAAAATAAAGACGGAAACAGAAGCTGGACACGGCCCCGTGTCTGGTGAACACGGCCCCGTGGTCAGGGTCTGTATCTGGGCGTTTTAATTAAAGTTACTGGTCACGTTGAGCACGGGGGCGTGTTCAGTGAGCACGGCCCCGTCTTCAGACTCTGTATCTGGGTATCTACTCTAAAAATATGCAGCACGGGGGCGTGTTCAGCGAGCACGGCCCTGTGTTCAGGCTACTGTAAATGCAAACTAAACTAAAATGCAGAAAAATGTGCGCGCGTTTTGAAAAGGTTTTGAAAAACTGATTAGGCCGTTGATTTTAAGCTTTCTTAAAATCCTTGTGTCCCCGGCAACGGCGCCAAAAACTTGATGCGTGTGTAGTGCGATATATTTTAGATGTATATTTAAGCCCTTTTTACACTTTTAGCCAAGTTTTAAATTTATAAAAACACGATATTTACTAACACTAAACACACATATGGGCAAGTGCACCCATCGTGGACGTAGTATAGTGTTGGTAAGATACCGAGGTCGTCCAAGGACACAAGAGCTTTTAATACCGGTTTATCCTCAACGTCTAATCAAATCAAAAAGTGAGAAAAATGTTTTAATCTAAGAAAATAAAAACTAACTAAATGCTGAAAAATAAAATAAAATAAAAAACAGATAGACAAGATGAATCACTTGGATCCGACACGTGTATTAGTATAACCTTTGATTATTTTCGCACTTTTGCACTTGTTTAAGAGATTATCTTAGTTATTGTAGTAGGCCCCTCTTTTGAAGGCGACGTTACCCTCAACCCAGTAGTTTGAGTCAGCAAGGATACAATCCTAAAGGGTCGGATTATTGAAAGATAACGAATTAAGTTATTAATGCAAATTGTGGTAGGCCCCGCTTTCGGCGGTGACGTTACCCTCGGCTAAGTAGTCTGAGTCAGCAGGGATACAGTCCTAAATAGCCGGGTTATAGTATTAATAGTAGTTAACTTATGAGGGGGTCAAAGAGTTTGGATCCCCGCCATCCAATACCTATGGGCATTGAAGGAGATCCTACTAAATTTGACCCAGGTCCCAAGCAGGACCTCTAAACGCTGAACAAGGGCAAGACCCTTACCAAACCGTTCCCTTAACCCCCGACCAGGTAGCCAACATACCTCCATATAGACCGTGGAGATATGAATGGTGAAAATCTTTTATTTTATATAGACAGTAAAATAACGTCAAGACACCACGGACAAACGATAAGGAAAGATCACCTTCAACATAAGTAACTAGTTATTAAAGTCATTAATACAAAACCAAATAAAAAGTGCAAAAGATTAAAAATAAAAAGTATTATACTAAACACTTGTCTTCACCAAGTGATGTAAGAGACTTAGGCAAACATGGTCTTGATTGTCAAGAACTCTTACGATCAATCTTTGATCCCGAGACGACTCACACACTCTACGATGGACAATGGATGATGGTGGTGGATGATGGTGTTATGGTGGTGGTGGGTGGTGGATGAAGTGTGAGAGAGGTGGTGTGCCAAGGGATGAGATGGAATGAAACCAAGCACTCCTATTTATAGGCTGAACAGAAGGCTGGGCACGGCCCCGTGTCCGCTGGACACGCCCCCGTGCCCGTCTGACACTCTCTCTCCTCATTAATTGTAATTCGCAATTACAATTAATGCGCCTGCTGTACTTTCACCACGCCCCCGTGCCCGCTGGACACGGCCCCGTGGTGGGCAATAGAAGCTTCTATAGGTTTGTCTTTTATGCTGCTTCTTGGGCACGGCCCCGTGTCCGCTGGACACGGGGCGTGTTCAGTCTTCTACTTTCTCTTCTTTGCCTTGGAGGATGCCGTTGAGGGTCCGGGCAGTCTACTTTTATTCCTTTTCTTGTATTTATGCTAGAATTAGTTGTCTTTTTGCTTCTTTTGTGAATTTGAGCTCATTTCATCCTGAAAATACAAAAGAAAGACAAAAACACTCTTTTTCCAACATTAGTACTTAAAAAGGGTTAGTTTTATGCCTTAATTGATGTGATTTATATGTTGCATTTTACACACATCAGTCACCATATAGGGGATCACCCTTGAAAAATCGTGAAACCTTCGAGTATAACCAGTGATGTCAGCACCTTCCATGGTCAAGTGGCAGAACTCAGTTTCCAACCTTTGGAGCTCAGCACGTGAGCAATAGTTTTCTCTCATTTTCTCTTTTAGTTCATCCCACGTCATGCCGTACGCAACATCATCACCCAGAGTCTGGACTTGCAAATTCCACCAAGTCAAAGCTTCATCAACAAACAACCCTGTAGCAAAAGTGACTTGCTGATCTGCGGTACACTTACTCATACGGATAGTGGCATCAGTCTTTTCCGTCCATCGTACATAAGCCACTGCACCTCTAGTGCCGTCGTAGTTCAGTGGTTTGCAGTCGAGAAACTGCTTGAAGGTGCAACCTTGAGCTGTGTTTCCTCCAGATGAATCTCCATTCCCATTACGTCTTGTATTTCTTGGTCATCCACTGTGTTCAGTATGGTTCACCTCGTACTGGGTGATAGCTGCGGAGATCCTTTCTTCCAGTAGGGCGTTCAGCTCTTCAGCAGTCCTTGGCAGTGGGGGAGGAGGAGGTTGATCGGAATCCTGATTGTTCATAGCTCTCCTGGGTGCCATGTTCTGAAAGAACACAACACAATAGGGTTAGACATTTGTTTGATATCGTCATGCGAGACAGTAGTAGTATATATATATACAGGCATATACCACTAAAGTGACATCAAACAATTTGCCAAACGTATCTATTCATACAGCAATAAGCATGCATAAATAGATAAATACTGTTGTGTCATAAGATATTTACCGAGTCTTTACATATATCAGGGCAACTTGTCACATCATTGTTTGTAAGGTAAGCAAAATGCATAAGGGTTACATCTCCCCAAGGTTCAAGTTTAATATATGTAAAGGACAAAATATCTTACTTCACGTTGGCGCTTCTTGTCTTTATACCCTATATTATTACTTTAACAGAGTATTTAATGGGCTGGGGGAAGGGTGTTCGCATTTGACCCTTTTTCCTGTACTGAAGGGATCTATACGTGACAAGACTTGCTGTGGTTTCTGTGCACTGAATTCCATAATTATGTATGCATCCATAATTACATAACTCCTTGCACAGTCTGCACAGTTCATTTCATCCTCGTATCACTTCCTTCAGACAGGTCACTACTTTCAGGTAAAGTCACAAGTACCTGAGATATTCTATTTCTAGTATATGTATATATCAATTATTACACATAATCGCAAGTAATTCTTAATCAAAGACAAGTGCTACTCCAGTGCACCCTAAGTCTCGTAGTGTCTTTTCTTGACTCTTTGTAAACAGTTTTAGGCAGTGGATGTCGCGGAAAGTTATATGCAATGAAAACTTTTTGAAAAATTGTTTTCGTGAAAGGATCCTAAAGATTGTAGACTAGACTCGAGAAGGAATCCTGGTTCACTACAATCGCAGCTCTGATACCAATCTGTCACACCCCTTTCTTAGGCGGAAGCACGAGGTGTGATCATGAAAGGTTCTCATTGCATACGAATGGTAAACGTACTACATGCTCGTAAAAACAACTTCAAATACCAATAACATTACATAACTGAAAACATAGTTTAAGTTGGGGTTTACATCTCATCATAAAACGTTGTCTGAAAAGTCTACAACATTACTGAAAGACAAACATAAACAACATCCAGAGCAAGAGTATGAATGCGCGCACATCCACTTTAGTTACCGAAATACATGTGAGTTTTTGGAAAATCGTCAACATAATGATGGTGTGAATTCATGCAGTTTTTGTATTGAACGTTTGTATACTTTGTATGAAAACATGGTATGTATCTTGTATAAATAAGTATTCTTGTAAGTATCGAGTTTCTTAATGGGTTGCAAGGCCATTAACACGTGACACGACATAGGAAGCATCCAAACCATAGGCATTTTTCTAGTTGTCGATTCACGACTGAGACACAAAAGCACTACTTGGTACTTGTTATCACCAAGAGTGTGGCTGCCCGAAAACCCATTAGATCTAACCTTTTGTTCTGCGGTCTTAGTATGTACACGATTAAAGGTGCTTCTGGTACCCTATTCGTGACACGATTTCTAGTATCATTCCTTAGTTCTTGTATCCATCATACCATAATACATGTATTTTCCCCGAGTTTAAAAAGTATGTAAAAATTTAAAAGTGGGGACACAACTCACTTTTCTGTAAACATTTAGTAACATGTACTTCACCCCCGAAGTTATAAAACTGAAAACAGTTAAAAGAAAAGGGGGAGCATAACTCACAACTTTGCGTTCCTTGCGCCGTAAACTTCACCGGGTTTTGCTTATAAAGCGTTGTGACCTATACGTGTTTTATTAACGTTAGTCACTAGACTTGTATCGCACAGGTACAAGTCACCATCTTTTATATATGTGTTCTTGTGTTAAAAATAATTTATATTTTTACCTATGTATCTTACTTATATTATTTTCTCAAAAATAAATATAAGTATCTTGTATTTTCACCCGAATTATGTATTTTGTCCAAAACTTCATTTCATGTTCATAACTTGTCCAAGTTATTTAATCTATTAAGAAATATATTTTCATAAATATATTCTCTTGTATTTTTCTAAGCATGTCGTATGTGTATTTTGTATTTTTCTACTCCTTGGGAGTATTTAGTGTATTTTCAAGTCCTAATACACTATCACGTATGATACATACTACATACACTTAGCACAAAATTTGGTGATCAATAAATATATATATTTTCCTCAAAAATATACATACTTAATATCAATTTGTATCTTGAAGAAATCATCATTTCTTAACTTGAAGTTTACAAAAAAATTAGGGAAACCTTGGTAAATATTTTTAGGGAATAAGTTTTCACCGAAACTTATATTTTTCTAAGTGTCAAAATTCTATAGAAATTTTGACATAGTTTCCCCTAAAAATGGAGGTTTCCCATGTTTTCAAAACATGTGTTTATTTTCTTTTAAATCATCATCAAACATCAACAACTCATTCAACACTTACCGAGTGTCAAAATCAAGTAAATTACACTACATCATGAACTTGAAGTTTTTGTAAGAACTTGTAGTAACTTGTAAAGTGTTTAGTAGCCTTAGTTACCCTCCAAAATATATATATTTCTTGGTAAACTTCATTCTTGGAAGCTTAAGATGTTTACAACTTGTAAGCATATTTTACAAAAATATTTATTTATAACCTCTTCTTGTTTCTCTAGTATTTTTACACTTATTTCATCACCAAAAATAGTATAAGTTTAGTAAAAACCATGATCTTTCAAAAATCATATTTTGAACTTGGTTTTCTTGGAAAATCATTCATAAATCTTGGATCTATAAGTTTACTAGCTCACTTCGTTTATTACCTTTCAAGAAATCATTTTGTTTTCAAGTTCATGTCTATGTATGAGGGTGATCTTCTTGTGTTAACACATAATCATCCTCTAACTTGCTAGATCATGTGTTTTGTAGGATCGCGAGTTGACCCGAACGAGTCAATTGGAGGTGTTCTAATCCGTTTCAGGTGCGGAAAACAAGAAACGGACACGAAAAACAGCTTGTTCTACTAAATCTTGCCTTGTATATTGATTTCACACTGATTACAGATCAAACGGCACTTCGGCAGCAGTTCGGTACCGGAAACAAGACTTCTACATATGATTTCACTCAGCATCTATTTATAGGGGTTGGGGTTTCGCCCTAAAGTGACATTGAACCATTTGGGGCGAAATCAGCTACATGCTGATTTCCCACCAAATGACTAAACTCTGATTTCCCACCAAATGTCCAACTTCTGATTTCCCACGAAATGACCAATCTTCTGATTTCCCACGAAATGACCAATCTTCTGATTTCCCACGAAATGACATGTCCATTTCATGTGAAATCAACTTTCGTGTGAAATCAGCTTTCGTGTGAAATCAGCTTTCATGTGAAATCATTATTACAACTCTATATACCCGTACAATGTGCCCTAATCTAACATTCTAAGACTAAGACTCGATTCAAGACGAAGTCGATAGATGTATGCACCAACAGACTCCCCCTCAGATGTTGACGAGTCTTAAGTGTCGAGTCTTCGCATCTTCAGTCTTGATCAGTCTTCGGGCATCCAGAATCTCTATCTATCTCTTGCATCTTCAAATTCTTTCTCTAACAGACTCCCCCTCAAAACATGCTGGAATCAAAGTCTGACTTTTACAGCATCAGAATAGCAACCTGGCTTTACATAGTCCTCAGGAAATCCTACACATTCTCTACCGAAAATATAAGATTCACAGGAATAAGATATTTAACAAATTATCAAATTGCATGCACCAACACTAACTCCTCTACAATCAATATACAATCAGATATTAACATTGATCATTAACAAATTTCTTTTTACCTAAAAACTTTTCAATCAAATTCTCCCAAACCTGTTCATCATGTTTAGCACTCGGAATTTTGAAAATCAGCTCTTCAATATCAGTTGTCGAAAATCTTTTGGATTTTTCAAAATTTTATGCTAAAACACACTGAAAATCTTTTTGGAATTTTGTGAAATAATCTAAATGAAATGCAGTAAAGAAATATTTACATACAATATTTTTTCGAGTTTGTGTAAGAGGATCATATCAGTTTATGAGACACATCAACAACACCATTAAGCTTTAAACATTTTAAGTTTTAAACGATTCACTTAGATTGTCAGTATACTGATCCACTTAAATTTTCACACAAAGTTCAACTGTTTCGAGATACGAGATTAATGTCTTAGTGACTTAAACTTATTCGCGTGTCCCACCTCAGAATATACTCTCGTATCCAGATCCCAATATTCAGTCTTACAGGTGAGTATACCTAGATGATATCTGTAAGGGGTTAGGTGCGAAACCGTGAGAGCTCAGGTCAGAACTTCCGTTCAGCAAAGAGATGACGCCTCGACTTTTGGTGTGTCCCCTTTAGAGGATCTTTTTTACAACAGCAATGACTATCAATTTTATTGTTTCATCGATTTGTTGAGCGCGGCGCTTTTTCAAGCATTTGTAGAAAGTATTATCCGGGGACTAGGTCAGCACTTCCATACAGCAGAAGTCCCGGGATAATACCCCAGATATCACTAAGCATAAAGACCTAGTATCTCAGAAAGAGGGATCCTTCAAACAAGATTTCGGGGGTTACCCATATATCTGAGAGATGTTACCCACGAATTAAGCAAGTTTGAAATTTAGGTTTATATCTCGTCACAGTCTATTAAATGTGCAAAAACATACTGACACATCATCAGTGAGACCGTTTAACACTATTTTAACTTTCCAATTCTTTAGCATGCCGTGATCGTCCACTGATGTACTATCATTTCCTCTTTTATACAACAAAACTCATTTTTTCATTTTATCATGTTTTTTGGCTTTTTCAAATTTTTAATGTTTTTGGATTTTCTGTGAAATTTTTACTCCCCCTAAAATGCAAACACATTAAAAAAAATTGAAAACAAACTAAACTCTTGACCTACTTGAAGAAAAAAAATCAAAACAAACTGTACAGAAAAAGTGACAACTGATATCAAATCAATTCAAATCGCCATCCACTTGGCATAAACAATCAGAACTCCCCCTTACAACAAACCATTTTCTCATTTAGATTTCAAAACACTTAAGTTTGTTTTAATCAAAATGATTTTTCTGGAAAATGAGTTTGTATTTACCAGTTGTAGATTTACCACTTGTTAAGTACGGGGATATGGTTCATCATCTTGTTCATCTACTTATCATGTATAGTAAATCAAGTACAATTTAATGTCCCTGATTTACCATTTGCAATTAAACAACCTCTGTACCACTTGAAGAAAACACACTACCAATTGTATGAATATCTCATCTACACAACCATTTTACCAATCAGGATGCCGATTCCTGCTTCGCACTTACCAACCTGGAAGCTCCGGCGTAGTCCTTCAACCTGTAAAATTTTAACACTATCAAAAACTTTCATACAACCTCTTTAATCATGAAAGATGCCGATTCCTGATCCACGATTACCAACTAGGGATCTCCGGCAAGTCTGGTGTTTAATCAAACATAACATCCACCCAAGCCTGACCAGCCTTGGGTGATTTTGGAACACATCTGTCCCACCAACACTTTGATTTATAAAACTCTTTAGCACCCTTAACCTTTCTATCAACCATCTTCCCAAAAATGTGCTTGACTTTTCCGTTGAAAGCTTTCTCAACATCAAATTCTCCCTTATCAGCGAAGAATTGATTTGAGATCTCTACTTTTCCCACTTTCTTCATCAAATTTTCCTTTGACAATGGAGGAAAATTTTCATCGTTCACCTCTGGAACGGAAACCACAATCTCCTTATCAACCAATGACTCCTCTGATTTTATGGAATCAGATTCATTGTCAGAACTACTTTCTGTTTTTACAATCCATTTTTGTTTACTCAAATCACCTCTTCTTTTGTAAAAACGTTTTGAACTTTCACCTTTTTCAGAACTTTAATTTTCAAACAAATTACCATTTTTCACCAACTGTTCTTTTTTATCAACATAATTCTTTTTCAAGTTAGAATTAGAAGAAACTCCCTGCTTTGTATAGTTGGTCTTGGAGCAGTTCCAAGCTATGTGACCAACTTCTTGGCATTTGAAACAGGTTCTTCTGTCAACTTTTTCAGCAAACCTTTTCACATTCTTCTTCACTTCAGCAAGAAATTCTTGATTTGACTGCTTCCAGAATGGTTTCTTCCGTTCATCCTCTGAGCTTCCTCCTGAAACAAATTTTGTTTTTGGCTTATGAGTTTTCTGATTTTTATAATTTTCTGATGAACTAAAACCAAGACCTTTCTTTTTGAGATTACCATTATGGTTTGGTTTCTTTTGGAAATTATAACCACAACCGTAACCTATTTTCTTGTTTACTTTTTGTTGAATCCTTGAAGTGTATGGTTTAGGTTTTGCAGAAAGATTTAAATCTTTTATTTCAGAAATATTAATTTCTGTTAATTTGAAAACCTTTTTGATCATTTCAGTTTTAACACTTCTTATTGGGAATTCCTCATCAGAATATAATTTGTCTGAATCAAACAAAGTATATGCCACTTTGATTGACCCGTCATTCAAATTAGATTTTGATAACATGAATTCTTTATTATAAACCCTTTTAACTTGTGAACTCGGACCCTTCTCAGATGAACTTGAACTATCTGACTTAGACTCCGATTTTGACTCTTCATCCATATCCAACACCTGATCGACAACTCTCTTAACTAACTCAGACTCATGATCAGTGTCAGATGCTGTGAATGTAACATCAATATTGTCTGGTAATTCATCAGTGTTTTCAGACTTTAATTTGATGTTTAGAGCCTTGTCTACTTGTTCCTCGTTTGGTTTCCTGGGGGAATAACTCTCAAAGATAGGAGACGGACATTTGTTATACTTGACACTTTTTGGCTTACCAGTATCCTCTTCTTTTTCTTTCTTCTTGAACGCTTCAAGACCTGCAACAGTAGGATAAACCCGATCAATCAGATAATCACATGTAGTATAACTCAAAAGTAATTGGTTAATCCTTTCACTCTCAATTTTCTCAAGTTCCAGCTCCTTTTTCAGCTTAGCACAATCCTCGATGTAATCATTAATGACACTTTGCTTTGTAATCAAAGTTGCACTCATCTTGTCATTTTCTTTTTCAATTTCTGCATTCGTTCTTTTCAAACTGTCAACTGTCCTGTTCAATACATCGTATGACTCTTTCACATACTTCACATCAGATAGTAGATCTTCTTTCATTTTCTCTAACTCAGCAATCTTCTTGTCTTTTCCTTCTCAATCTTTGCAAGATTCTGAACATTTACCCCAAGGCTTCGTAACTTCAACTACCTTTTCAACTATCTTTTCAATTTCTACAGTCTTTTCAACTTCTACAAGTTTCTCGACCTCAACAATCTTTTCGACAATCTTTTCTACTTCGACCACTCTTTCAACTTCAACTATTTTCTCAACTTCCACGAGTTTCTCGACTTCGACAATTTTCTCGACTACTTTCTCTACTTCAACAATCTTTTCTATTGCAATCTCAGCAGTTGCTTCATCTTTTGTTTCTACAGCTTCAGTCTTCGCCTTTTCATCAGCGAATAGCTTTGGTGCTTCTAGCTCTCTCTGCAATCGAGCAATCTTCTTCTGATTTGAGCATCTCAACTTTATCTGCATAGAAAAAATTAAAATTGTTAGGATCAATGCTTTTTCTACATTTGTTAAGATACTCTTCCTCATTATCCGTATCAACATCACTTCCAAGATCTGGAAATATCAGAATCCTTTTCTGACAATCCTCATTTTGATCCAGAATCCCGGTAACAAGTGCCACATCAGGACTAGTTCCACTAGGTATATACTTGTCCCAACTAAATCCATTTGCAACAACCTCATCATTTTGATCTATTATCCCAAAATAAGCTTTCCTATTGGCCTCTTCAATCATTTTCCCATGAACAGTTTTCGGTTCATTTTGTTGAGGTTGTTGATCAATCTGATGAAAGATTGATTTCTGATAATAATTGCTCTTTTCTTGACTTCCAGTTGACTCTTGGTTCTTACATTCCCGTTTAAAGTGACCTTTTCCTTTACATCGGAAACAGGTAACCTTTGACTTATCAAAACCAAGTGGAGAAGTAGCCATCCCTCGAAATTCATCTCTGCCTGTAATCTGTTGAAATTTTTCAGCTCTCCTGCAGGCACTAGCTAAACACCACTTCACATCCATCAGCTCAAGCTCTTCTACATCAATTTGGTCGTAATCTTCTTTTGTGAGCATCGGATTACCAATTCTTCCAGCAATCAAACTTTCATACGACTCTAACATGGCTACAAGAGATGCCATGTGTTGCTTAGCCACTTCAGGAGACAGATTCTGACCATTCTGAATAGTTAAAGTAACATTGCACTGCAGATTACTTGGATTTTGCTTTTGAGGACTAGGTGTATTGTTGTTTGGATCAAAGCTTGAGAACGATGAAGTATATCCACTACTTTGAGTTGTAGTACTTGCATTTGGACTTGCAGAACCATCAGCACTGAATGCAGTACTAATCTTTGGACTTTGACTGGGAGTGGCTTCAAACTTGTTCCCACGATAATACAGACTGACATCTTGTTTTGCATTTGGATTCGTCATGATAGCTGTCCTTTGAATATCAAGCTCCTGTTCTTCAATCTTCTGGATAAACTGCGCCAAGTTCATACTCTCAGTCTTCCTCATGAGTTTCACAATCATCAGATAAGTTCCCCACTTCTGTTGGGGTAAAGCTTCTGCTAACTTATCAACCCACTCATCATCATCTTTCTGAATATCCAATCTTCCCATTTCTAGAACCAGATGACAGTATCTATCTATGGTCTGCTTCGTGGTTTCATGATCAAATGCAGTAAACATGTCAAACGACTTCTTCAATAAGGCCTTTTTGTTTTTGATCATATCAGCACTCCCTCTGAATTTCTGAATTAAGGCCTCCCAGATTGATCTAGTTGTTCCGTTATGTTGAAGTAAGACAAAGATGTCTTCTTTAACTGCTTGCTGTAGAATACTGATCATCATCTTTTCACTAGTATATTTCAACTTATCAGCTTCTGTAAAGTCATTGAAACCCTTTTCCAAACTGCGTTCATTCTTTGGCCTCTCGTAGTCTTTCAACAAAGAACACCAAGCATCGAATCTGTAGGCTTGAACCTAATTCTCAAACCTGTTTTTCTATCCCTGAAAATCCTCAATATACATCAACTTTGGTGGTTTCTAATGAGTACCCGTCTCATTCTCACTGTATACAGTCTCAGCAGTAGTGACAGGTGCAACCGGTGTCGCAAAAGCATTGTAAAACTCTTCAGCCATGTCTTCGGAAAATTTGATATACTTTGGCAAACACCTGAATTTAAACAAACAAACGATCAATTTAAACGAATTGAAAATGTGAACGCGTGTAACGGTTGAATCAATCTAGAACTCGTGTCAAAAATTCGCGGACTCGTTCTAATGTTGTTCGAGTGAAGACACTGAATGAATGGACTTGATCGGAATGAAATGGATTCAAATGGGCTTTCACAAATTTGGCCAATGACTTGAAAAATTCAATTCACTTCTGTTGGGTCGCACATTAAGATTTGATCATATTGATTGGGCCTCAAATATATGCTATCCGAAATGATTGGGCCGAGACTTTTGCTTTAACTGTTGATTGGACAGGTTAAAATAGACTTCAAACCCAAGATGTTCTCTGACAACAAACCTTTCTTGAACAAACAAATTTTATAATGCCCGACACCTTTCTTAATTGTTTAAAAATTCTGATTGGGCCGAAAATATTCTTGAGCAGAGGATCACATGCAATTGCAAATATCAATCCCACAGTCATTAACGATGCACATGGCTGACTAATTTTTTATCAAGATTCGATTTTAATGGAATTTTCAAATTTCACATGGGCTGAAAAGATTACTTTGATTGGACCTCTAATGTTAGTGGATCTGATTTTATCGAATATGTCGACACCCCAAAATCACATGCAATTCTTGAACAGACCACTCATGTGACCAACTGACACACTGATTAAATGTTCAACACAAATCGATGCACTTTTCAAGTGATATGTCTTTTTCAAGCGGTGTGTTCAAGCGAAATTAGGCAACAGATTGGAGCGAAATCTGTGATGTGGCAACCTTAGAGCGAAATTAGACAACAGATTGGAGCGAAATCTGTGATGTGGCAACCTTGGAGCGAAATTAGATAACAGATTGGAGCGAAATCTGTGATGTGGCAACCTTGGAGCGAAATTAGACAATACACTGGAGCGAAATCAGGCTTTCGGGCGAAATCAAATAATACCAGTTCGAGCGAAATCAACTCGAGATCCAATTTTGTCCATTTTTAAGCTGAATTTTAGCATGAAACTTTCAAGGGTTTGTCTATGTCCAATTTTAAACAATCTATGAAAATTATGTCTGATTCCGACCGTGAAATCTTTCTGAACAGATAAAAGAAAGTGTAGAAGACAGAAAATGATGTTGTTTTGGTAAGAACTCCTCGTCCTGAGCTCTGATACCACTTGTAGGATCACGTGCTGACCCGAACGAGTCAATCGGAGGTGTTCTAATCTGTTTCAGGTGCGGAAAACAAGAAACGGACACGAAAAACAGCTTGTTCTACTAAATCTTGCCTTGTATATTGATTTCACACTGATTACAGATCAAACGGCACTTCGGCAGCAGTTCGGTACCGGAAACAAGACTTCTACATATGATTTCGCTCAGCATCTATTTATATGGGTTGGGGTTTCTCCCCAAAGTGACATTGAACCATTTGGGGCAAAATCAGCTACATGCTGATTTCCCACCAAATGACTAAACTCTGATTTCCCACCAAAAGTCCAACTTCTGATTTCCCACGAAATGACCAACTTTTGATTTCCCACGAAATGACCAATCTTCTGATTTCCCACGAAATGACCAGTCTTCTGATTTCCCACGATATAATATGTCCATTTCGTGTGAAATCAACTTTCGTGTGAAATCAGCTTTCGTGTGAAATCAGCTTTCGTGTGAAATCATTATTACAACTCTATGTACCCGTACAATGTGCCCTAATCTAACATTCTAAGACTAAGACTCGATACAAGACGAAGTCGACAGATGTATGCACCAACATGTTTAATTACAATCTAGCAAGCTCCATGTAGTGATCAACATTGTAGGATCGTTTGCTGACCCGATGAGTCGTTCAGAAGAGCACTTAGACTAGTTCAGAGGCGGAATTCATTGAATTAGTCTTCGTAAAGCTTGATTTCACACTTTAACGTCTCCTTTATTGATTATATATTAGTTTACAAGTACGTGGAGACAAATGGACAGGGCTTCGCCTTTACACCTTCGAAAACACACACACACCACACCTGGAACCGCTTATGTGGACTACTATTTATAGACATTTGGGACCGCTTATTGGACAGGCCCAATAAGCGGCCCACATGGCTTTGGAGCGACCCACCATGAATGACACTTCGAGCGATCCACAATGTGTCACTCGAGCGGTCCACTAGATTGTCACATAAGCGACCCACTTATCTACCCTATAAGCGGCCCACAACAATTCAAGATTTCTCGTATACTGTTCACTGTACAATCAGCCCTATCCTAAGACTCGAACTAAGATG
Source organism: Helianthus annuus (assembly GCF_002127325.2). Taxonomy (NCBI): domain Eukaryota; kingdom Viridiplantae; phylum Streptophyta; class Magnoliopsida; order Asterales; family Asteraceae; genus Helianthus; species Helianthus annuus. The sequence goes on from NC_035449.2 coordinate 145,843,715, forward strand.
TAGTCGACAGACAACTGCACCAACAGACTCCCCCTTGAATGTTGACGGAATCTTCAGTGAGAGTCTTCAATCATTTCCAGCTCTTCACTCTTGTTCGGTCTTCTTCAGGAACTAAGCCTGGAATCAAATCTTCTACAAAAATTTCTTCCTGAAATCATATGCCTGGATCTTTCTCTGGTTTTAACTTTCGTCAGACTCCCCCTATCATCATGCTAGGATCTCTGTCTGGAAATCGTTATCACCATTGAAATCAACTCCTGGCTTTCTCTGTTTAAGCTCTTTTCTGGTTCTGATATGTCTCCTGGCTATCCGTAGCAACAGGATCAGAAACCTGCAAAACTCAACCACTCTATCACAAACCAAAATAATTTGTGATTCAATTTAATGAATCAACTAAGCATTGATAATTTTTACACTTAAACACTGATTCACAAATTTGAAACATTCCAATTTCTGATTCAACCTAATGAATCATTTTAAACATTTCAAATGATTTAACCAACCTGTCTGTTCATCAAGTTTAGCCTTTGAGATTTTGAAAATCAGCTCTTCACCATCAGTTGCCGAAAATCTTTTTGGATTTTTCAAAATATGAAACTTAAATGCAAAGACAGAAATTTAAATGCAAAACAAACATATTTTTGTGAGTTTGTGCAAGAGGATCATATCAGTTTTTAAGACATAACACAAGCACCGTTAAGCTTTTAATCGTTTTAAGTTCTAAACAATTCACGTAGATTGACGATATATTTGTCCTCTTAAATTTTCATACAATTTTCAATCTATTCAGGATACTTTTTAGATGTTTTATGAACTTAGCTCAATTCATGTGTCCCACCTCTTGAATATACTCCCGTATCCAGAATCCCAATATTCAGTCTTACAGGTATGAACACTACAATGATGTCTGTATATAAATTAGGGGTAAGATGCGAAAACTGAGGGATCTCAGGTCAGAACTTCCGTTCAGCAGAGAGATATCAGCTTCGACTTAGCAGTGTGTCCCCTTTAGAGGATCTTTTAGCTACAACAGATGATTATCAATTTTATTGTCTAATCATTCTGAGGGCTATAATGCTATGTTTCAAGCATTTTGTGGAAAGTATTAGCCAAGGACTAGGTCAGAACTACCGTTCAGCAGAAGTCCCGGAATAATACCCCAGACATCATAGAGTATTAACACCTAGTATATCAGAATACGAGACCTTTCAAACGAGATTTCAGGGGTTACCTATATATCCAAGTAGTGTTCCCCACGAATTTCACAAGTTTGAAATTTTAGGTTTATATCCCGAATAAATCTACTAAATGTACAAAAACCTATCGTCACATCATTAGTGAGACCGTTTATCACATTTTACATTACATTTCTTTAGCATGCTGTGATAGTCCACTGATTTACTATCATTTCCTCTTTTTCACAACAAAACTCATTTTTAAATTTTTCAATGTTTTTGACATTTTCAAATTTTTCTAATTTTTTTAAAATTTTACTCCCCCTAAAATCAAAATATGTTTCAATTTTGATTTTCTGGGAAAATTTGAAACAAACTCTACAAACTGACAACATGATGAGAATCACTTCAATTCTCCATCCATATGGCATAAACAATCAGAACTCCCCCTCACAACAAACTAATTTCCCATTGTGATCTCAAAACACTTAAGTTTGTTTTAATCAAAATGATTTTTCCGGAAAAATTAGTTTGTGTTCCAACCATTTGTAGATTTGGGGTTATCTCATCATCTTGTTTTCTTCAAACCTTTTAAAGATTTATCATTTCCAGTTTTATCGTAAACCATCAGTAGAAAATCAAGTACAAATTAATGTCCCTGATTTACCACATGTAAATCGAAAAATCACCTAAGTGAAATTTCTCAAGAAATGTGCCGATTCATGATCCACGATACCATCTTGGGATCTCCGGCAAGTCAGGTTTTTCATTTAAACAGATTCACCCAAGCCTGACGGTCCTTGGGTGATTTCGAATTCTTGTTCAACAATGGTGGAAAATTTGCATCATCCATTGCTAAACCTGAATTCTCCTTTTTTACCTCAACCAAAGGCTCCTCTGGTTTTAACGAACCAGAATCATTGCCTGCAGGTGGCTTGTCTGACTTTGACCTGTCAGATTCATCGCCAATCATTTTCTTCTTTTTCTCTCTCTGTTCTGTCCTCAGATTTGTATCTGATGAATTCGTCTTGCTTGACTTTGCGACCGAAGAAGTTGATTCATCAGAGCTCTTATTCTTTCCAACGGATGAACCCGAGGACAAAACCTTCTCAAGATACTCTCTTGCCTTCTTCCTCTTTTTTCTCAGTCTGTCTTTTTGCCCCTGTGAAAGCTTTACTTTCTTTTCTTGAGTTGATCGTTCTTGAACTTTGGGTTTCAGAACCTTCTGTTCCTGGGGCTTGACTTTGACTGGAATCTTTGCCGATTTCTGAGAATTAGCCCTCAATCTTTCATTCGATCTCCTTGGGCATTCTCTGGCAATGTGACCTTTGATATTGCAATTAAAGCACCTCCTGGTCTCATATCTCCAGTACCGGCAGTTAACAGCAATGTGTCCATGATAGTCGCAGCTGTAGCACATTCTGTTATCGTACCTATCACCATTTTTAGTCCAAACACTCAGATCAAAGCATTGTTTGGCTTGGTGATATTCTTTTCTCAAACTTGCTGGATTTGGCTTTGAAGCACTGTGGTCCAACCTGCACCACTTATTACCAACAATTTTAGAATTTTCATTTTTCATATTTTTTAATTTTTTCTTTTGATTGGATGAACGATCTGATGAATTTTTTCTATCTTTTTGAACAATTTTCTCACTTTTAACTTTTTGTTTCTGTTCTGCTTTCTTCTTCAAAGGTTTTTGCTTTGAGCATTCACCCTTTTCAGTTGATTGCAGAACAGTGTTCTGAAATTTTTCCTTTTTATCATCAGATTTTTCATCACAATCTTTAACTTTGACATGATCAAAGTTTGTGACTTTGTCACTCATTGGAACAGAGTTGATTGGTTTTGAACAAGGAATATTCAACTTGTCAGATGAAGTCACAAAACCGATCAATTTCTTTTCAAGTTCATCAATTCTGTTCCTCGAATTCTCAGCTTCACTGTCAAGCTGAGAGATTCTTTCAAGATGAGACTTGATTGAATTTTCATTTTCATTTTTCAAGTTTTCAAGAACAGATTTTTCATTTTCCAAAACATTTATCTGTTCTTGAAGTTTCACTTCATTAGCTTTCAAATTTTTGTTCTCCAATTTTATCCAGAAATCTTCATTTTCTGATGATTTCTGTTTGCTTTCAAAAGCCTTTACATTTTCTTTCAACTTCTTGTTTTCCAATGACAAACTGTTCAGATTACTTAACAGTTTGTCATTTTCAACTTTCAACTTTTCATAATTTTCCTGAACTATAAGAATCTGCTTATCATCAGTTTGCTTCACATCTTCTAACTTCTTGACTTCCAATGTCAGACTTTCCGCATCCTTCAAGAGTTTGTCATTTTCAGTCTTGAAGTTGTCACATTTTGAACAAACTGATGCAGAGCTTGAAGTTTCATTCTTCACATATTCTTCAACCTTCGGCACTTGCTCTTTCTCTATCTTATATGTACCTGCACCAAAGATTGTAACAAGATCAAGAGGATTTCTATTATCATCGATATAACAGCCTCTTTTCATATCATACATTGAATTTCTTTTTGTTCCCAAACAAAAATTGATTCTTTTGTTTATTTCTTTTATCACTTCTAAACTCAAACCTTCCAAATTTATTTTTATCTTATCCAATAATTCTCTTTTCTTTTGATAATTCTCATAATCATGATTTTTAAGTTCGCTGATGAATTCATTCATAGTTAATTTTGAAAAATTAGAATTTTCTTTCAAATTTTTCAAAAAATCATCCCATTCAACTGATAAACCATTAGCGAACTTTGATACCATCTCAGCTTCTGATATCACTATTTGATTTTCCTTCAAATAGTCTATCAAACGATCAAAACGTTTCTCCAAATCATCCAATTTTTCATCTTTCTTACTCAAAAAGCAGTTGAAACGTTCATACCAAACTTCTTTTGATATTCTCTGATAAGAACTACTAAGATATCCTCGATACCAACTATTCATTCTCTCAAGATCATTGTTTTCTTGCACATCAAACCTCATCGTCATTTTTCACAAATCCAATACGTAATTGTTGACTAAAAAGCGAATCAACAATTTGTCAGATAAGCGGTCCGAGTGAGTTCAAATAAGCGATCTAAGTTGGATTAACACAAAAGCGGTCCAACTAATATCCTTTTGAGCGGTCCAAAATCTTGTCCAGATAAGCGGTTCCAACCACTAAACCAAATAAGCGGCCCAGACAAGTTTGTCGAATAAGCGGTCCAAACAAACTGTCCGAATAAGCGGTTCACAATCAGTCCAAATAAGCGGTTCAGAACTCGTTTGTTCAAGCGGCCCAAAAGATATCTGTTCGAGCGGTTTAAACTATGTCTGTTTGAGCGGTTCAAGAAGTGTTCAAACAAGCGATCCAAGATTGTTTGAATGAGCGATTCAAGTCACCAGTTTGGAGCGAACCAGAACCTAATTTGTACCAATCAGCGGTCCAACACGTGATCTAAGAGCGGTCCATACTGATGTCACTTCGAGCGATCCCCATAACGAACATGTTTTGACCTGCTAAAACTTCAAATTTTGGCACAAAACTTTCCAGGGTTTGTCTCAGTACTATAATGAACAGTCTGTGAAAATTTGAGCAAATTTTGACCGTGAAATCTTTCCGGATCAGTAAAAGAAGGTGTAGAAGTGAGAATTTCGAGCGAAAATCGAGCTAAACAGCAAGAACTCTTCCTCCTGAGCTCTGATACCACATGTAGGATCGTTTGCTGACCCGATGAGTCGTTCAGAAGAGCACTTAGACTAGTTCAGAGGCGGAATTCATTGAATTAGTCTTAGTAAAGCTTGATTTCACACTTTAACGTCTCCTTTATTGATTATATATCAGTTTACAAGTACGTGGAGACAAATGGACAGGGCTTCGCCTTTACACCTTCGAAAACACACACACACCACACCTGGAACCGCTTATGTGGACTACTATTTATAGACATTTGGGACCGCTTATTGGACAGGCCCAATAAGCGGCCCACATGGCTTTGGAGCGACCCACCATGAATGACACTTCGAGCGATCCACAATGTGTCACTCGAGCGGTCCACTAGATTGTCACATAAGCGACCCACTTATCTACCCTATAAGCGGCCCACAACAATTCAAGATTTCTCGTATACTGTTCACTGTACAATCAGCCCTATCCTAAGACTCGAACTAAGATGTAGTCGACAGACAACTGCACCAACAAACATCAATATCTCTAGTAATCAACAAGCAATCATCATACATATTGTCACACCCCTATTTTCCACGTGTCACCGGTGGGCCCGGTGGGGGTTCCGTGACGTAGTTGATAGCGTCATAGTCAACAATACAAAATATAAATGCACAGCGGAAGCAAAAGAAAGATTTATTTCAACCAAATAAATTGTAATATCAAGTATCACAAATAGTCGAAATAGATCCACACGCGGATCAAAACAAAGAGGAGACTTTTATTCAACAGACTTCATGCATCCTAAGCTTGCGAGACTTTTATTGATGCTAAGGAGTGGCCAGCCTATTACGTGTAGTACCTGCACTTAGCCTTTTTTGAAAATACGTCAGTTGACACTGGTAAATACAATTTAACTGACTCATTTTGAAAAGGTTTAAAAGTTATTTGAATGCCCGCGGCACAAAACTTTTTATAACTTGGGATAATTATTTGCTTATAATCTTGTAAACGAATTGCATGTTTGTTATGCGTTCAGTTATCCGGGTCGTGCCGGGTTAAAGATTAACAGACACACCACTTAGTATAATTCTGTCGTGGGACTTCTCTCGTACCGACGATTATACTTTATTGAATTAAATGCACTACGGGTGTACGCCTACACCCGTGTGCTAAGGTCATGGTCATTCTTTGAATGATGCCAAGGATATTCGGGACATGGTCATTAAACCCCTAAGGCGTTAAACAAACAAAACGACATTTTTAAACGGGTCATTTTGACCACACTTAACCACCGACCGGTTAAGGTCAATTACCCGACCAAGCGGTATTTTATATACCGTACCCCAAGCCCGTATAGGGAAAATAAGTTAAAAGTATTTACCTGAGCAAAGTATAAATCAAATACAGCAAGTGCACGTAGCTTTTACTGGGCTCCTATATCTGGAATGAAGGTTTTAAATAACCTATTAGAATCCTAACGGGTCCTTTAATTTAGCCTAAGCTTAGACCGGTTAGTTTTAAATGAAGATTACGTTTTAAATGAATGATAAGGCGAAGACCGTTTTAGAATGTGGTTTTGACCCAACAAGCTTGCATACTTGTTTAATATGGGTAACTTAATCACATTCTGGATTTTGAGACCGAAATGAGATGGTTTGACCCGTTTCGGCTAAAATGGGTAAACTAGTTACATAAGCCGATCCGAACGCGTAAAGTGCGTAACGAGTGACCATATGAATCATATACTAGTTTCCTAAGTTAATATGCCTTAAACATTGTTGATACATGGAATGTCTGTTGACTGCGTCTACAAAAAGTCTTAAGTCAAGATTGGTCTATAGGGGTCAAAGTGTAAATATTATGATAGATTGATGTAGGATCGCTTTTATGTCAATATGTCATAGTGGGCCGCTTATTTGGTCATTATGTGGATCGCTTATAGGACAAAGGTGCTGGATCGCTTATATGGTCTGTCATATAAGCGACCCAAGATATCTATAAATAGGCAGGAGCGGTTCATATGTTGTAACGATGTATGTGTGTGCTACGGTGCTGAAACTCTGCCAAAATTTCATCAGAAAGCAATAGAAAGATAAGGAATTGAAAGGATAAGCTGTTGTAACTTCATTTACGTTGATTCCGCCTTCGTACGTGAAGATGAACTACTTCGACTGACTTTTAGGGTCATAGAACGGTCCAACAAGTGGTATCAGAGCTCAGGACGAGGAGTTCATACTACGACAGCATAGATCTGCAGAAATTTCTCTTTTCTACTCACTTTCTCTCATACTTTTTCAGTTTCTAGTGGTTCCAACGGTCAAAATTGTCTGAAATTCGAGTATAACGTGTGAAACTCACTATTAACAAACCCTAGAAAGAATCAGGTGAAAATACGGACTAAAAATGGTAAAAACTGGTTAAAAAGTCGATCGCTTTTTCGGACATTAGGATCGCTTATTTGGACAATCGGTTAGGATCGCTCGAAATAACAGTTTGGATCGCTTTTTCGGACAATTTTACCATTAGGATCGCTCGAACGGAAGTATCTTGGACCGCTCGAACGATCATATTCTGAACCGCTCGAACAGACACATTCTGGTCCGCTCGAACGAACAAGAGTTGAATCGCTTTTCTGACAGTTTCTGGTTCGCGTATTCGAACATATATTGAACCGCTTTTCTGTAAAAACCGTACAATCAGGATCGCTTTTGTGGTTCTGATTATTTTTTTTAAATCAAAAATTTTTTTAAGTGTTGTCTGATTTTGCAGGTATGTTCACAATGGATGATATGTTCTTGAATCCATTTAGCGACATGTACGCATTCATGGGAAGTTCAGGAAACAACGATTCGACATCGAATAATACGAACGAGAATCAACCAAAAGAGAAAAAGAAAGAAGCTTGGGAGTCCGAAAGTGCATTTGGAACGTTTAACAAACCTCCTAAGCTGATGGCTATATAAGACTACAGCAGGTGGGCAACAAAGTTCGAAGATTGGTTATGGCATTCGCCTTTCCAAGCTGGAAAAGTATGAAAACTGGATATGCTAATGGAAAGAAGAATGGCGAATCATTGAGATCAGCTGAAGAAATTGAAGGTTTTGTCGCCGAGCAAAAGTGTGTGGCATTATTGTTTCAATCGGTGCGGGAAGATATCATTTCGTTGATAGACTACTCCAATGCTAAAGATTTATGGGATAAACTCAAGAAAAAGTGTATAGGGAGTAATGAGATTATAAAAAATAAGACGAAACTGCTTAAAAAAGAGTTTGACATGTTTAGTTGTCTTAAGAATGAATCGGTGAGCAAAATGATTGAACGGTTTGGTCATCTAAAACTGGAGCTTGCACGACATGACATCACTTATTCTCCGGAAGAACTTGTTGATAAACTGTTTGATTCATTACCAGACGAGATGGATTGGAGATATTATGCGTTGATGTTGAAGAACACTATTGCTCCTGAAGATTTGAAACCAAATGTGGTGATTGAAAGACTTGAAAGCCATGAGCTAGAGTTGAAGAAAACATACAAAGTTAATCACTCATCTTATCAGCAAAATCTGGATTTGTACTATCCGAAGAGTTTGATGCCAAAAGCTACTTCTCCGAAAACTGCATTTTCTGCTGAGAATGTTTCTACAGCAAACAAAGAGAGTCAAAGCAGTTCAAGCAGTGGTAATCACAGTGGATATCACAGTGGATCTATGTCTTCTACAAAACGTTCGGATGCGAAGTTTTCATGCAACATTGCTATAGATCTGAAGAACGCACAAAATTTTGATGAAGAGTCGGCCAAGCAACAAATGGTTTTTCTGGCGTCTGTGCTAGAATCTTATTAAGGGTTGGTGGCTGGTAAGATCGGGAACACAAATCTGACAAAGGAAGATTATGATCAGATAGACCCCGAGGAAATGGAGCTTATTGACATTCGTTGGGCAATGGCAAGTGCTGTTCGACGTGCTCAACGTTTCATGGAAATTACTAGGAGAAAAACGATTGGTGGTCCATCCACAAAGTTGGGGTTCGACAAATCAAAGGTGACATGCTTCAAATGTAAGCAGAAGGGTCACTTCAAACGGGAATGTAGAAATGCGTATGCTGATGAGTCAGAGAATCCATTTCGAGACGACTACTACAAAAAGGCAATCTACCATCAGAATAAATCCGAGCCGCCTAGATTGAAGCAGTCTGATGATAACAGAGATAAATCAAGGGCTTTGGCAGTGATTTATGATGACGAGGGGTATGATTGGAGTAAAGAAGTGTTACCGGAAGAAGATGCAGTTGGTTACGCATTCATGGCAAATGATGATGAACCAATTCCATGGAAAGAAGATAGAACAGAAGAGCAAGAGTATTGTTATCGAAAGATGATTGCTGAAAACAGAATTTTGAGGATCTCTCGTGTTTATCTGGAAGCAAGACGAGCAAATAGATGGGATCCAGATAGGGAATGTTATCTTGATTGTTATGGAAACATTGCGATTGATGACAGCACACTTGATATGGAAGCTATAATCAAAGAGATTAAAGAAGATGATGAGTATTGGCAGCACAAGTGGTGGGGAACACCAACGTCAAAGATGATTGAAGAAGAAAAAGAGAAAGAGAGAAAGGAGAAAGAAGAGAAAGAGAGAAAGGAAAAAGAAGAGATTGAGAAAGTAAAGAAGGTTCATACTGGTTTGATCGATACTACACAGGAATTGACAGCTGAGAACCTGGGAAATATGGCTGACAAGGTGCTAGCTGCAAAAGCACTCGAGGTAGATCCTGTTTCTGTTACTGAGTCAAAGGATCAGGTCAGTCAAAATGTGTCAATGAATGTGTCAGGTAATAAAATAGATGGAAATGCTGATTGCAAAAATTGCACTAAACAATGCAATTTTTGTAGCACTGTCACGTATCTGAACAGTGAGAAAATTAAGAATCTGACAACGAAGGTTAGAAATGTTGAGGATCAGATTCTCAGTCGTGACAGAACAGTAAAAGCCTCAACTGAACGAATCAAAGAATTAACAACTCAAATTGAAAATGATAAAACTGAAAGAGAGAAAATTAAATGTGAAAATGAAAAGTTAATTCTTGAGAATCGACAAATTTCTGAAAAGTTTGAAAAATTAAAAAGCATTGTCAAAGATAGTGATGATCGAAATGGTAAAACGTATAAAGAAAATGAACATCTGAGAGCTGTTTTGAGATTAAAAGAAGAATCGATTAACAAACAACTGGATGAAATTGCTAAACTAAAACTTAAAGTTCAAGAAATTGAAATTGAAAATGAAAGAATTCAGTTAAAATTAAACAGCTATAGCTCAGCTAGCTTTGTTTTGCAGCATATTGTTCCCAAACCTATAGGGAAAAACAAAGCTGGTGAGGATGTGTTTTCTGATGGAACGGGTGTAGGGTTTCACAAAGTTCCACCGCCAATTTTAGACAACTACACGAAAAAGCAATCTAGTTTGGTGGAAATTGAGGAAGAAAGTGATGTTACGCTTCCTAAGAACATTGATGTCACGTTCACGTCTTCCAATGAAGAGGGTGTCCAAAATGATGTGGTGAAAAGTGTGATAGACAAAGTGCTTAAGTCGGATTGTGACATTTCTGAGGAGGATGGGTGTTTTCTAGATAAATACATTCCGAAGCAAAAGTCCAAAAACAACTTACATGATGAATCTGATCTTGTCATGTACAAGATGTCGGGATCGGATAAGTTGTTTTCGGATTCTGAGTTTCCATTAGAGAATGTTAATTTGAACAAATTGACAAATGTTTTCAAACTGGTCGAAGTCGAGTTGTCAGCAGTGAAAGATCTGAGTCGAAAGAAAGAGAGGGTTTGCAACAAGAAAACTGTTTATCCACCACGTTTTTACAATAACAACAGAAACAACTGGTCGGGTGGTTATCAGGGGGGTAAACCATATCAGAAAAGAAATGTTTCAAACAAGAGGTTTGTCGAAAAGAAAAAGTTTGTGAACAGTTCGAGTTCACTTGTTGATGAAGAAAAAGAAATTTTTACAAAATCAAACAAAGAATTTTTTGAGAAGAGAGCTTCACAGGCTCAGTCTGAAGGCACGAGTCAGGTAACTGATACTCGTACTTGTTTTAGATGTGAACAGGTTGGTCATATTGCACGAAAGTGTACATATGTGAAGCCTAAGACTGAAGCTGTGAAGGTTCAACAAAAGAAAGTTGATGTGAAAGGTAAAACACCGATGTATGTTGAGAAGAAAGTTGTTGGGAAGAAAAATGTTCAAATTGACAACTTGACAGTAAAAACCGAACCCATAAAGAAGTTGGTAAATCAAAATGATAAATTTTATAAGAGGGTTGCAGTAGCTCAACAGGTGTGGAAACCTAAAATTGAACCAAAAGTTGAGAAGAAAATTTCAACTTCTGAGGTGAAAAAGGCTGAAGAATCAATTACGGTTGATTATGATGCACAATTTCCACCTCTTAAGTCTAAGAATTTCAAAATTCAAATTGCTAAAGTCACAGTTACACCTAAGGCGGATGAGGCCTGGGTGGACACCATGTTTGACTAAACAGTTTGAATTGCCGGAGCTTCCTGGATCGCGAAGCATGAATCGGCATCTTTCTTGAAGTTGTTTATATGATGATTTGTTATGTGCAGGATCTTCCAAAACATGTATCCAGGTGGATAATGGATAATGGAGCGTCAAGGCATATGACAGGGAAGACCGCATTGCTGTATGATGTGAATAACATTAATGGTGGTTATGTGGGTTTTGCGGGTAATCAAGGAGGCAGGATCATAGGTGAAGGAACATTATCTAATGGCATTATCACGTTTGAGAGAGTTAACTACATCGCTGAGCTGGAGAACAACCTACTGAGTATCTCCCAGATCTGTGACAGGATGTATACTACTCATTTCACCGACAAAGAATGTTTGATCTTGAAACCGGGATTTGTGATACCTAAAGAGTGGATCATCATGAGGGCACCAAGAGTCAACGATCTGTATGTGTTGGACATGAGCGTTGCTACTACAACCACGGGTCAGGCTCATTGTTTTGTGTCCAGAGCAACGGAGAAAGAGTCAAGGTTATGGCACCGAAAGATGGGGCATATTCACCTAAGGAAAATGAATCACTTAGTGCATAACGACTTGTTCACTGGAGTGAATATTAAAGGTTTTCATCTGGAAGGGGAGTGCATAAGTTGTGTCAAAGGCAAACAGAAGAAGAAGTCACACCCTACAAAACAAGTCAATTCAGTTTCAAGACCTTTGGAAAGACTTCATATGGATTTATTTGGTCCAGTGAACGTCAAAAGTATAACAGGAGATTCCTATTGTTTGGTCGTGACTAATGACTACTCCAGATTTTCGTGGGTCATGTTTTTGAAAACAAAAGACGAAACCTTTGATAGTTTGATAGTATTGTTTAAGAAAATTGAGAATCTGTACCAGAGACCGATCTGTAGAATTTGAAGTGATAATGGTACTGAGTTTAAAAACAGTAAGATGGAGGAATACTGTGATGAAAGAGGTATACTGCATGAGTTTAGTGCTCCATACACTCCTCAGCAAAGTGGAGTTGCAGAACGCAAGAACCGGACGCTAATCGAGACAGCCAGAACGATGCTTGCAGATTCCAAGTTACCAATTAATTTCTGGGCTGAAGCTGTTTCTGCTGCATGCTATACTCTCAATAGAGTTCTTACTGTGAAGAAGTTCAACAAGACGTGTTTTGAGCTAATCAATAAACGCAAGCCGAATTTGAAGTATCTAGAACCGTTTGGGTCACCCTGTACGGTGATAGAGCCTAATGGCAAGTTTGGTTCAAAGAACTTTGAAGGAATATTTGTTGGATATTCAGGTCCTACACGGCGTGTCTTTGTTCCAAGTGAAAAGCGTATTATTGAAGCAGCGAATGTTGAATGTCAGGGGTATACTATGCCGCCACAGAATCCTGGTGATTCATGGCGTTATCATTATGACAAACTTTGGGAATCGTTTGACATGAGAATAGAATCAGAGGAAGAGGAAGATTTCTTTGATGAGCTGGATATTTTACGAGAGTATGAATCGTCGCTCAGGTTTCCAACAGAGTATTTTAGAAGACCTCGGGAGACTTCAAATGATGATGAAGCAGGTCCTAGTAACGCTGGTGAACATGATGATGAAGTTGCTCCTGGTGATCAGTCGGAGGTGAATGATGATCAAGAAGCTGAAAATAGGCCAGTTTTTTACCATGGTGATTCAGATCTTGAGGGGGAGCAGATCCAGTTGTCAAGTCAAACAAACCAAGTTGGTGAACAAGATGCAGAGCATAATGTTACTAATCTGGAGGGAAATGTAGAAGTTCCAAGCGAAGTGATGCTGCGAACTCTTTCGTATCATCCAGAGGAGTTGATAATAGGAGAATTGCAATCGGGCTTTCGAACGAGACGTCAAATTGACCAGGGCTTAACATGTTTTTATACTACAGTAGCACCTTTACAAACTGAATTTTCATTAAGTTGTTTTATCTCGCAGGTCGAACCAAGAACTTACAAAGAGGCGCTTACTGAAGACTCTTGGGTCATTGCGATGCAAGAAGAGTTAGGACAGTTTGAGAAGTTAGGTGTTTGGAAGTTAGTGGATTTGCCGGAGGGTCAAAGGAAAATCAATACAAAATGGGTTTTCAAATGTAAGAGGGACGATAGAGGAGTGGTTGTAAGAAACAAAGCTCGACTCGTTGTTCAGGGCTTTAGTCAACAGGAGGGGATTGATTTTACCGAAGTCTATGCTCCTATCGCACGACTAGAGGCTATCAGAATTTTCCTAGCATTTGCGTCCTGGAAGAATTTCAAAGTATTTCAGTTAGATGTTAAATCAGCGTTTCTTTATGGGAAGGTCAAAGAGGAGGTTTATGTTGGTCAGCCGCCGGGCTTTACTGACCCAATCCACAAAAACAAAGTTTATCTGCTGGACAAAGCGTTGTATGGTCTACATCAGGCGCCGAGAGCCTGGTACGAGACTTTGTCTCAACACCTACTCGCTAACCAGTTCATACGCGGAAAAGTGGATGCCACTCTCTTCACTAAAGTCGTTGATGGTCATCTTCTGATAGTACAGATTTATGTAGACGATATAATTTTTGGGTCAACAAATGAGAAATTATGCAAAGATTTCGAACAGGTAATGAAGCAGAAATTTGAAATGTCTTCAATGGGGGAGATGAAATTCTTTCTGGGATTACAAGTTGAACAACTTCTTGAAGGAATTTTCATTCATCAAACGAAGTACGTGCATGATATTCTAGAGAAATTTGGAATGTCAAGTTCTACTCCAGCTGCTACCCCACTTGCGACTAATCATGGGATTCACCCAGATCTCATCGGAGACCGGGTTGATGAGACACTTTATCGATCCATGATAGGTTCTTTGATGTACCTAACTGCTTCATGTCCTGACATCATGTACCCAACGTGCCTCGCAGCAAGATTTCAGTCTAGCCCGAGAGAATCGCACATGATTATTGTGAAGAGGATTTTACGTTACTTGAAAGGCACACCCACATTGGGATTGTGGTATCCTCGCAAAGGCGATTTTACACTCAAAGGGTTTTCCGATTCGGATTTCGGATGCTGCAAAATCAACGCGAAATCAACAACTGCAGGATGCCAGTTCTTTGGTCCGAGATTGGTTACTTGGCAGTGTAAGAAACAAACATCTGTGGCGCTATCTACATGTGAAGCGGAGTATGTTTCTGCTAGCAGTTGCTGCTCTCAGATCCTGTGGATACAGCAACAGATGCGAGACTACGGTTTGCAGTTTCTTAACACACCTCTGTTTGTTGATAATGAGGCCGCAATTAATGTAACTAAAAATCCAGTACATCACGCTAAAACTAAACATATTGAGATTCGTCATCACTTTATTCGCGATTGCTTCGAGAAAAAGTTGATACGAATTGAGAAAATCCACACTGACGAACAAAAAGCTGATTTGCATACCAAAGCTTTTGATAAAAATCGGTTTCAATATTTGTTAAAACTTAATGGTATGAAATTGCTTTCGGTGTCGGATGGGGTTGTGAGCATTGATGAGAGTATTGTTGCGGATGAAGATGAGAAACAATCTGCGATGGTTTGTCGATTTTTTACGTGTTTTGGTATTTAGGGGGAGATAGATAGTTAGTTGTACATAGTTTATTTTGAGAAAAATACAAAAACAGTAAAAAAATGCAAAAATACAAAAACATGATAAAATTGAAAAAGAGCTTGTGTATATAGGGAAAATGATAGTACATCAGCTAGACAATTACAGTATGCTAAAGATTTGGAAAGACAAAATGAGTTAAACAGTCTCACTAACGATGTGTCGATAGGTTTTCGTACATTTAGTAGATTTATTCGGGATATAAACCTAAAATTTCAAACTTGTGAAATTCGTGGGGAACACTACTTGGATATATAGGTAACCCCTGAAATCTCGTTTGAAAGGTCTCGTATTCTGATATACTAGGTGGTTATACTCTATGATGTCTGGGGTATTATTCCGGGACTTCTGCTGAACGGTGGTTCTGACCTAGTCCCTGGCTAATACTTTCTCAAAAATGCTTGAAATATAGCATAAAGCCCTCAGCTGATTAGACAATAAAATTGATAGTCAGTTGTTGTAGCTGAAAAGATTCTCTAAAGGGAACACACTGCAAAGTCGAAGCTGATATCTCTCTACTGAACGGAAGTTCTGACATGAGATCCCTCAGTTCTCGCATACCCTAATTTATGTACAGACATCATTGTAGTATTCTTGCCTGTAAGACTGAATATTGGGATTCTGGATACGGGAGTATATTCAAGAGGTGGGACACATGAATTGATCTAAGTTTTTAAAACACTTAAACAGTATCCTGAATAGATTGAAGTTTGTATGAGAATTTAAGATGGATCAGTATATCGACAATCGAGGTGAATTGTTTAAATCTGAGTATGTAATGTAGCTTAACGGTACTTGTAATCTGTCTGAAAAGCTGATATGATTCCCTGACACGCTCGCCAAAAACAAACCTGTAAATAGGTTATTTTCTGCAATTTAAGTTTTCTGTTATTTCATTTCTTAGTTTAGATCATCTTAAAATCCAAAAAGATTTTATTTCTGTTTTATTTTAGACAAACCAGAGTGGAAAGTTGATTGTCGGATTCTAGCAAGATGAAGCAGATGCAGGAGATTCTGAGCTAAAGAATGAGGAGAGCTTACATTGTTGGAAATATGTTTGTTTTCAAAGTCACAAACAAGTTCATTAAGTTGATACTTGGTATTTTCAGAAAGAAAATTGGAAAATTGTTTTACTAAATCAGTTTGATTCGTCAAAGATCAACCAGGGTCATTAATTTGAACTTGGTAGATTAATCAAGTATGCAGGGTCATTAAATTGAACTTGTAAACTTGAGTGGATTTCTAAAGCTGATTGAGTTAGTCTTTATTGATTAAAAAGATAGATTGTAATGTTATTGGTTGAGTAACAGGTTTGGACGATTTTTCCCAACGGAGGCAAATTGCAAAAGTTTGAACCAGATGTCTCAAGATTCCAGCATAATGAGAAGGGGAGTCTGTGAGAGGGGGAGTCTGGATCAACTACTATTGGGAAGTTGAGAGCAAGGTGATGCTGAAACCTGTGAAGAATGCTGGTGAAGATAGTCAGAGTTGATGAAAAGACAAAGACTGAAGACTGTGGATCTGAAGATGCTAAAAGACTACGTCAACATCCAAGGGGGAGTCTGTTGATACATGGAATGTCTGTTGACTGCGTCTACAAAAAGTCTGAAGTCAAGATTGGTCAATAGGGGTCAAAGTGTAAATATTATGATAGATTGATGTAGGATCGCTTTTATGTCAATATGTCATAGTGGGCCGCTTATTTGGTCATTATGTGGATCGCTTATAGGACAAAGGTGCTGGATCGCTTATATGGTCTGTCATATAAGCGACCCAAGATATCTATAAATAGGCAGGAGCGGTTCATATGTTGTAACGATGTATGTGTGTGCTACGGTGCTGAAACTCTGCCAAAATTTCATCAGAAAGCAATAGAAAGATAAGGAATTGAAAGGATAAGCTGTTGTAACTTCATTTATGTTGATTCCGCCTTCGTACATGAAGATGAACTACTTCGACTGACTTTTAGGGTCATAGAACGGTCCAACAAACATGTTGTGATATCAGAATGATACCTTCCATTATGCCCCAAATTGGTTTAAACCCAAACTATGCCTCATAAGGGCATTTTGGTCATTTTAAAGGGTGTAAAAGAGTTTAAATAATAACCTGGGTTACAGGTCTGATTAAATCAGTAAATATACTCATTTTATTAACTAATAACAGTAGGGTATCAAATATATGTGAAATTTATTACTTATAACCATACTATGCTTCGTAGGGGCATTTTGGTAATTTCACATAGGCCTAAAAGGTCAAAAACTGGAATTCTGAGTTTAAAATATTTGCCTACTGTTAAGATATAAAATTTTACTAAATACAATCAGTAGGTATCATCCCCATATGTTTAAAAAGGTTTTATTACATACTATGCGTTAAAAACGCTTAAAAAGGCGATTTGGAGCCATTTCCAGGTTTGGTAAAGAAAGTTGATATTTTTAAAATTCCAAAAGGCTCAAAATACTTTATTTAACATATTAGATCATTAGAAAAAGGTTTGAGGTCAATAGGATTTATAAAACTCAATTTATAGCCCAAAAGGGCAAAACCGGCATTAACCGAATTAAACTTAGAACACTAAGTTATGCTCAGCCTAAAATTGAATAAAAATCTTTAAAAATCCCAAAATATTATTTTATATCAGTAGGTATAAATTTTTGTATAAAAATTTGGGTTTAGATAGGCTATATGCTATTTACGTCATTTAATTACTAAAGAAGTTTCTAATTACGCTAATGAGCATAACTCTTAATCTACACCTCAAACTGATCACAAATTTTAGGTGCAAGTTTATAAATCAGTAGCTAAGGTGTTTACCCTTTTACATTTTGAAAAATCATATTTTAAGGTTATTTGGGCATACTGGTCAACATATAAGCAATTAACGGAAACATGCATGTGAATAGGATTTCTAATGAACCAAGTTGCATAATCTCAGAGAGTTATACTAACATGTAAATAGGTCCAAAAGAAGCTCTAAGGCAATCCTAAACTTGGCTTAAACGGGTCAGAACTGAAAGTCAAAGCATAAGTCAAACTATGCGACTTTCGGTTCCAAACCGAGCCTATACTGAAAATTGTCGAGTTGAACATGCTTAGACATGTTCTTATATCAATTACCAAGTTATATTAATGATCAAACAGGTTGCATGTATCCTACATTGCTAATTATGCATTAATTTGCAAATAAACATTCTGTTGACTTTTTAAAGTAAGCTTTGACTCGACAATTAACATAGTTAGAGTGGGAATCTGGAAATACCCTTTAAGGGTTTGTTACCCACATAATTACCTACTTAAAGGTACTTTTAATTCGAGATTTGACTGAGTAATTATTGACTAATCTCAAAGTCAAACCTTAATTACGAAGGTTTGACTTTTAGTTAATTAACTAAGCTAAAACGAATTAAGAAGGGTTAAGGACACTTACAAGAGTCCTAATTATGCTTAGGGATCACTAAGAAGGTTGCTTGTTGTCCAGAGAGCTCCAGAGAGTAAGTTGTAAACTTTGAAAGTGAATGCACAAAATGGTCACAACTTAGAGCTCTTTATATATTGATTCTAATCTCACAAGATGATGCCAAGCAATTCTACTGATGATATGGGATCATTGCAGGTGCCCCCTATGCATGAAATACCATTGGGGCAGCCCCTGGTATGTAAAACAAGAGATTGAAGTCGGTTAACAGCCTTAACAGGCACCTGTCCACGTTTTCTGTTATTGGCACGCGTAAGCCCATAAGGGGCTCTTACGCGGGCCGCCTGGCCTGTTAGAACCAGCCAAACAAGTTTAAACTTTGCACTTTTGGTCCCTGGTCCTTTATAACGTGGTTTTAAGTCCTATTTTTGCTATTTCAGCCCTCTAACTTGATTTTTAAGGGTTTAGGACTTTTACCAACTTAGTTAAGTCCCTTGTTAACTTTGTGAACACCCGAAAGACCTTGAATTTCAATGTTGATGTTTTTAACCCCTCGTACACGAATTTGATCATAACTTTCTCATACGTTAACGAAACTTCGTGAAATTTTTACCACATATTCTAGTGAGTATAATTTACCGTTACAAAGCTTCGGGTCTGCTAAAAGGTCACTCAGAGGTATACTTTGCACATGTTGACACATTTAGCCCCTGTAGTTTGTAATTTCTCACTTTCTTTCATATTTAGCTTCATATGATCCATGATTTATTCGTTTGAAGGTATAAACATCTTGTAGGGCTATTTTTAAATATAATTATCCATCATTGACACTTTGGACCCTTATATTCACATAGTTTCCCCGTTTGTCAACATTAGTCCCTCTAAAGTGTTCTTACACACGTTCAGAGCTTATGACACGTGTTCATACATTATTGGAGATAAATTTCCAAGGTGTTACATCCTCACCCCCTTAAAAGAAATCTTGTCCTCGAGATTTATGGAAACAATTGAGGGTATTTCTCTTTCATTGTGGACTTTAACTCCCACGTATATTCAGGACCTCTACGGGCATCCCATTTCACCTTGACGATAGGCACAAGCTTCCTTCGAAGCCTTTTTACCTGTCGATCGTCAATCGACATAGGTTTTTCCACAAATTTCAAGCTCTCGTCTATGTGTCATCTGTGTGTGGTATGACTAGCGATTCATCAGCTAGACATTTCTTCAGATTGCAGACGTGGAATACATTATGAATACCACTGAGCTCTTCAGGTAAGTTTAACTTATTAGCCACCGATCCTACACATTCGATGATCTCGAATGGTCCTATATACCTTGGGCTTAACTTACCTTTCTTACCAAATCACATCACCCCTTTCCAGGGCGATACTTTGAGCAAAACTTTATCGCCAACCTTAAACTTGAGAGGTTTTCGCCTTTTATCAGCATAGCTCTTCTGCCTATCCCGGACAGCTTTTAGGCGGTCGCGAATCTGGACAATCTTGTCCGTTGTCTCGAAAACTATATCAGGACCCAATAATTGAGTGTCTCCTACTTCTGCCCAACAGATGGGCGTTCTGCACTTCCTACCATATCATGCCTCAAAAGGCGCAGCCTGAATGCTGGTATGGTAGCTATTATTGTAGGAGAACTCGACCAGAGGTAGGTGCTTATCCCAGCTACCACCTAAATCAATCACACATGCACGCAGCATGTCTTCCAAAGTTTGAATAGTACGCTCACGTTGCCCATCCATCTGAGGATGGTAAGCTGTACTAAAATTCAATTGCGTGCCAAGAGACTGTTGGAAACTCTTCCAAAAATGAGATGTGTATCTAGTATCCCTATCAGATATAATAGATACTGGTACGCCATACAATCTTATCCACGTACAGTTGGGCTAACATGTCGGAGCTGTAAGTCTCTTTAATGGGTAGGAAATGTGCTGACTTAGTCAGTCTATCAACTATAACCCATATAGTGGCATTTCCTTTCTTCGTCTTTGGCAACTTGGTGATGAAATCCATCGTCACCATTTCCCATTTCCAAGTGGGAATTTCAGGCTGTTGCAGCAAACCTGACGACTTCTGATGTTCAGCCTTGACTTGAGCACACGTCAAGCATTTAGCTACGTAAGTAGCTATAGACTTCTTCAAGCCTATCCACCAATAGTTTGCCTTTACATCTTGGTACATCTTGTCGGCTCCAGGATGAACGGAATATTTGGAATTGTGGGCTTCCTTGAGGATAACATCCCGAAGTCCTCCATAAACAGGAACCCATATTCGTCCATTTAATCTTAGTATTCCGTCCTTGCCATAGGATAACTGTTCTTCAGTTACTCCTAACTTTTCCTCAGGATAATTAGCTTCTAGCACAGCTTCCTTCTGCGCAGCTAACAACCTTTCATTCAAGCTATTCTTGATTTCAATGCTTTTGGCATTAATTCTTATTGGCTTCACTCTCTCTTTTCTGCTCAAGGCATCTCCGACTACATTAGCCTTGCCTAGGTGGTATCTTATTTCACAGTCATAATCGTTCAGAGTTTCCATCCAGCGTCGCTGCCTCATATTCAAATCCTTCTGATTGAACAAGTGTTGAAGGCTTTTGTAATCAGAGTAGATCACACACTTAGTTCCATATAAATAGTGCCTCCACAGCTTTAGTGCAAATACAGTGGCACCCAGTTCCAAATCATGGGTGGTGTAGTTCTTTTCGTGCACTTTCAGTTGACGTGAAGCATAGGCAATGACCTTGCCTTTTTGCATTAACACACAACCCATCCCGGTGTGTGATGCATCACAATACACCACAAACTCATCAATTCCATCAGGCAACGTCAGTACAGGAGCATTGCTCAACTTCTGCTTCAAAATATCGAAAGATTCTTGCTGCTTAGGCCCCCAATCAAACTTGTTATTCTTGCAAGTGAGAAGGGTCAGGGGTGCTGCAATTCTTGAGAAGTTTTCAATAAAGCGTCTGTAGTATCCTGCCAGTCCTAAGAAACTACGAATCTCCGTAGGCGTCTTCGGCTCTTCCAGTTCATGACAGCTTCAACCTTAGCAGGATCTACTTGGATACCACGCTCACTAACAACATGTCCAAGGAACTGGACTTCACGAAGCCAGAACTCACACTTAGAAAATTTGGCGTAGAGCTTTTCTTGATGAAGCAGTTTCAGAATGCAACGGAGATGCTTCTCGTGATCAGCTTGGTTCTTGGAGTAAATGAGAATGTCATCGATGAAGACGATGACGAATTTGTCCAAATAAGGCTTGCAGACGCGATTCATGAGATCCATGAATGCGGCAGGTGCGTTAGTGAGCCCAAAAGGCATCACTAGGAACTCGTAATGACCATAACGAGTCCTAAATGCAGTCTTGTGTACATCTTCATCCTTGACCTTTAATGGATGATAGCCTGACCTTAGATCAATCTTTGAAAAGTAACGCGCTCCTTGTAGCTGATCGAACAGATCATCGATCCTGGGCAAAGGATACCTATTCTTGATAGTAACCTTATTAAGCTCACGGTAATCGATGTATAAACGCATCGAACGATCTTTCTTTTTGACGAACAAGATTGGTGCTCCCCATGGAGACGAACTAGGTCTAATAAAACCTTTGGCTAGCAAATCATCTAGCTGCGTCCTCAATTCCTTCATCTCTATTGGTGTTAATCTATAAGGCGCTCTTGCAACAGGTGCAGCTCCTGGAATGATGTCGATTCTGAACTCTACTTGCCTATCTGGTGGCAAACCAGGTAGTTCTTCCGGGAAAACTTCGGGCTATTCAGAAATGACTGGAATATCTTCAATCTTGGGTTTCTGCTCATCAACAGTCACTTGTGCCATATAAATGACACAACCCTTCTTTAAGCATTTAGATGCTTTGAGCATAGACATCTGCTCAGGTAACCCGTACCGGGTGTCTCCTTGAATGGTAAGCGACTCACCAGACGGAGTCTTGATCACCACTTGCTTCTTATTGCAAACTATATGAGCTTGGTTATGCGATAACCAATCCATGCCTATTACTATATCAAAGCCAGCTAACTTAAATGGAAGGAGGGATAAGGGAAAAGAGTGGTTCCTAATGGATATGACACATCCGTCTAATACAGTCGAAGCGGTTTCTATGGTTCCATCAGCTAGTTCCACTTCATACTTCACACTTAAGGTTTTAACAGGCATTTTCAACAATTCACAAAACTTATCATCTACGAACGATTTATCTGCTCCTGAATCAAATAATACTCTTGTGTAGATATCATTAATAAGAAAAGTACCTGTTATGACATTATCATCCTGAACAGCTTCCTTCGCATCCATGCGGAAGACCCTAGCATTGGTCTTCTTTCCTTCCTCAGCCTTCTTTGCAAGCTTTGGGCAGTTAGTCCTCAGATGCCCCTTTTCATTATAGTTATAACACGTGGCATCCTTGATTTTCTTACAATCCAGTGCCTTGTGGTCCAATGACTTGCAAATCCCACACGCTTTCGGCTGAGACTGGGACTTCGATTCATGCCTGCACCTCCCAAAATGGTGCTTCTTGCAAACCTTACATTTGGGTTTATCACCCGACTATTGATCACCTTTATTGGATCCCGACCCATTCCTGTGGTCGTTGTTTCCCTTGTGCTTCTTCTCTGAGCGTCGTGAACCGTCATCTTCGCGTTTCCTTTTCTCGGCATCCGCATTTCTCAGTGATCTCTGTCTAACTGCGTCCAGCGTGAGGGACAGAGATATGTCAGCTACTGATATGAATGTAGCGGGCCGAGAGGCCTTGACACTTGCTTTTATTTCTGGGGCCAGACCCCCAATAAAACGGGCTATCCTCTTCGGTTCAGGTGTCACAAGGTAAGGAACTAACCTTGACAAAGTATTGAAACTTGTAAGATAAGCCTGGCAATCCAGGTTCTTCATAACCAGAGATAGAAAATCAGATTCTATCTTTTCAACCTCATGTTGCAGACAGTAGTTTTCCTTGATGAGATCAACAAATTGATTCCATGACATATTATACAGCGGAATCTTCCCAATAGCCTGAATTAACGACTTCCACCAGGCCAGGGCTTCTCCTTTAAAAGACTGGGATACAAACTTCACAATATCCCTCTCCGCACAACCACTAATGTCCACTATAGTGTCCATTTCATCCAGCCATGTCATGCAATCCGCTGCCCCCTTCTCCCCAGTAAAATCCCGGGGCTTACAAGATACAGAATATTTATATGTACAGGACTTGGTACGTGGGGCATCATCAAACACTATCTTCTTGGGTGGAACACTGTCATGGTTCGAGGAGTGTCTATCATCATCTTTCTTAGACTCATCCTTCTTAGACTTGGGTTGGACAGAGGGTGGCTTGCTATGACCCTCCGAATGAGTCTTTGACTTTGAGTGTGGTGTAGACAGGGTCCTACTTTAAGTCTCAGAAGACTCACTGTTCTGTCGATCTAAAGCCCTTGTAACAGCGTTATCAACTAGTGCTTGCAACTCTGCACCAGTCAGCTGTATCCTAGCGTTATTGTGGTTCTCCACCGGACAACTGTTCACCTCGTCCTACCCCGCCATGTAGCTTCAATTGCTACATATTGAAAATAATGGGCAAGGTTTTATTTAGAAGCTTTTACAGAGATTTATAATTTATTAACCATGGTTTTAAATAGCCATTACTAGTTAATTTGTTAATCATTTATTTATTCAGGACCTTTATTATAATCTTATATTACAATCAAACATTAGCATAAAAAGCTTAGTCACAAGGACAGTTTTAATATATAACCAAGATTTTCACAGAATCAAGGTGTTCGGTTCTTGAATCACAGTTCATTACCCTTTTCTAGACAGTGAGTTGCATATTTCTACTGTCTCTTAGTCCAAGAGGACGTTAATTATTACCCGTAGGCACTTCATCCTCAAAGGATGGTTATTTAATTACAGGGAATTTTAAACTATCCCAATTTTAAAGATGGCCTGTGTGATTTATACTACATCACAATTTGCCCACATGCTAACATACCTACAGATGTTAACAAAATTTTGGAATCTTTTGGACAGGTTCTACCATCTTGGCCATGTCTACAATGACACGTGGCTAGGTTTTACCTCCAAGATTCTCTTTTAATATTATACGTAGAACAATCCTAAGTTGAGATGTTAATTATGGATCTGAATCTAATTATGGAGATACCATCTTGGCCTTGTCTTAAAATGACACATGGCTAGGTCTTGTCCCTTTTTAGATTTTGCAATTTTACAATAATGGTAGATCTTTTACAGGAATGTTATTTTCATTTTACTTTGTGTTTTAAGTTTATGCATATACTTAATAATAAACAAATATGAAAATTTAAATTCAACCATTCCATTACTTAAAATTTCAACAAGTACAACATTTGCCCTAAACGGGACTTCTACAAAATAACATGCCCGCGCAGGGGCGAAATACAAACAAACAAACCCACGCAGGGGTTAACAAAAAAGACATACCCATGCAGGGGCAGAATACTGAAAGACAAGCCCACGCAGGAGCTGAGTACAGAAACAAAAAGTCCACGCAGGTACTGATTACAACTAACCAAATAAACAACAAAGGTCTTTAATGACCCCTTCTTTTGGACTTCCCCTTGAGTAGGTCTGACAGACCCTTGAAGAAACCTTGCCGCTCCCTGCGGTCTTCTCGAACTTCTTGCTTAACTTGGTTCAACCTATCGAGAACCTCTTGTTGACGTTCCGACGGGATTAGCTGCGGCGGCTGGTACAGAGGTTGAGGAGGTGGCGGACGCTGGTACCCATAACTTGGGTAACCAGTGGTCCAAAGACCACCATAGGGTCCCTCTGGGTGGCGAGCATTGTAGTCCCATGCCTCCTGGTATGGGTCCACATTGGCATAGTCGTACTAGGTATGAGACGGCTGCTCAAAAGGGTTATACACCGCGGAACCGGCGTAGGCAGGAATTGGGTTATCAAAACCCAATGGTGGCGCCATAGGCGCAGAGTTTATCTCTGGGATGGGGTTTGATGGACCCCCCATCTGTGGGTCTTCTTCTTCTTGAAGTGGCGGATAATGACTGCCAGTCGAGGGATGAGGAGTGCTGATGCGGACTCCTCCTCGCACGGACATCCGTGCATTTGACCTCCTCCGCCTCAGTGGCTCCGGAGGCGGTTGTTGTTCCACTGGTGGTGGTGGTGGCGGTGTGACTGCCACGAATCGGGAATCCTCGGAAGGATCCTGCTGTTGTTGCTGCTGCTGCTGGTAAGGAGACGAGTGGTGAGAGGGAGTGAAATACCAGTCAATCTGCTTGAACCTCGCATCGTAGCTGTCAGGACCACGGTAAGGTGATCCATGAAAAGATGACCCATCGGAGATTTCGATGGGGTGATTCGGGGTCCTAGTGGCAGGCTCCATGGGATCCGTATCTTCGTCCATGTCATTTTCACCCGAGAAGTGATCCTCGGGTCCTAGTGAGTTAAAACCCACGGGTTCTTGAATAAAATTAGCCGGGTTGAACCGGCTTTGGAAAGCAGGGGTAGGGTCACCAAGAGAATGGTGGGAGTTTGACCGCTGCAACGGTATGAAGGAAGGCGGAGGGTGGTCGGGCTCGTTTTTCGGATTGCGGCCCGAAAGAATGCAAATAGGACGGTGAGGAGCTTAAGGAGACCGATCGCCTCCCGGGTTCCACGTATACCCTCCATGGCTCCTGAGGGCTAGTGCTCATTGTAATCGAAGGGGTACGCCGGTGCGAAGGCCCGACTTCATGGTCGTGGCTAGTGAAAGGTGCCTTTCCCCGTCCGCGTCTCATTCTTGATGGCATTCTTAACCTGCAAACATGATTAAGATAACAACAAAAATATAAAGAAAAAGACCGAATAAAACAAACAAAACAGAGTTTGTCCTATGTTCTTTGTCTAGACTCAGAACTCGAGTAATGTGCATATATTTAACTGAGATTAAACACAAAAGGCTAGTGTTTAATTCACTCAGCGTTGGCTCTGATACCAACCTGTCACACCCCTATTTTCCACGTGTCCCCGGTGGGCCCGGTGGGGGTTCCGTGACGTAGTTGATATCGTTATAGTCAACAATACAAAATATAAATGCACAGCGAAAGCAAAAGAAACATTTATTTCAACCAAATAAATTGTAATATCAAGTATCACAAGTAGTCGAAATAGATCCACAGGCGGATCAAAACAAAGAGGAGACTTTTATTCAACAGACTTCATGCATCCTAAGCTTGCGAGACTTTTATTGATGCTAAGGAGTGGCCAGCCTATTACGCGTAGTACCTACATTTAGCCTTTTTGGAAAATACGTCAGTTTACACCGGTAAATAAAATTTAACTGACTCATTTTGAAAAGGTTTAAAATTTATTTGAATGCCCGCGGCACAAAACTTTTTATAACTTGGGATAATTATTTGCTTATAATCTTGTAAAAGAATTGCATGTTTGTTATGCGTTCAGTTATCCGGGTCGTGCCGGGTTAAAGATTAACAGACACACCACTTAGTATAATTCTGCCGCGAGACTTCTCTCGTACCGACGATTATACTTTATTGAATTGAATGCACTACTGGTGTACGCCTACACCCGTGTGCTAAGGTCGTGGCCATTCTATGAATGATGCCAAGGATATCCGGGACATGGTCATTAAACCCCCAAAGGCGTTAAACAAACAAAACGACATTTTTAAACGGGTCATTTTGACCACACTTAACCACCGACCGGTTAAGGTCAATTACCCGACCAAGCGGTATTTTATATACCGTACCCCAAGCCCGTATAGGGAAAATAAGTCAAAAGTATTTACCTGAGCAAAGTATAAATCAAATACAGCAAGTGCACGTAGCTTTTACTAGGCTCCTATATCTGGAATGAAGGTTTTAAATAACCTATTAGAATCCTAACGGGTCCTTTAATTTAGCCTAAGCTTAGACCGGTTAGTTTTAAATGAAGATTACGTTTTAAACGAACGATAAGGCGAAGACCGTTTTAGAATGTGGTTTTGACCCAACAAGCTTGCATACTTGTTTAATATGGGTAACTTAATCACATTCTGGATTTTGAGACCGAAATGATATGGTTTGACCCGTTTCGGCTAAAATGGGTAAACTAGTTACATAAGCCGATCCGAATGCGTAAAGTGCGTAACGAGTGACCATATGAATCATATACTAGTTTCCTAAGTTAATATTCCTTAAAACATGTTGTGATATCAGAATGGTACCTTCCATTATGCCCCAAATGGTTTTAAATACAAACAATGCTTATAAGGGCATTTTGGTCATTTTAAAGGGTGTAAAAGAGTTTAAATAATAACCTGGGTTACAGGTCTGATTAAATCAGTAAATATACTCATTTTATTAACTCATGACAGTAGGGTATCAAATATATGTGAAATTTATTACTTATAACCATACTATGCTCCGTAGGGGCATTTTGGTAATTTCACATAGGCCTAAAAGGTCAAAAACTGAAATTCTGAGTTTAAAATATTTGCCTACTGTTAAGATATAAAATTTTACTGAATACAATCAGTAGGTATCATCCCCATATGTTTAAAAAGGTTTTATTACATACTATGCGTTAAAAACGCTTAAAAAGGCGATTTGGAGACATTTCCGGGTTTGGTAAAGAAAGCTGATATTTTTAAAATTCCAAAAGGCTCAAAATACTTTATTTAACATATTAGATCAGTAGAAAAAGGTTTGGGGTTAATAGGATTAATAAAACTCAATTTATAGCCCAAAAGGGCAAAACCGGCATTAACCGAATTAAGCTTAGAACACTAAGTTATGCTCAGCCTAAAATTGAATAAAAATCTTTAAAAATCCCAAAATATTATTTTATATCGGTAGGTATAAAGTTTTGTATAAAAATTTGGGTTTAGATAGGCTATATGCGATTTACGTCATTTAATTACTAAAGAAGCTTCTAATTACGCTAATGAGCATAACTCTTAATCTGCACCTCAAACTGATCTCAAATTTTAGGTGCAAGTTTATAAATCAGTAGCTAAGGTTTTTACCCTTTTACATTTTCAAAAATCATATTTTAAGGTCATTTGGGCATAATGGTCAACATATAAGCAATTAACGGAAACATGCATGTGAATAGGATTTCTAATGAACCAAGTTGCATAATCTCAGAGAGTTATACTAACATGTAAATAGGTCCAAAAGAAGCTCTAAGGCAATCGTAAACTTGGCTTAAACGGGTCAGAACTGAAAGTCAAAGCATAAGTCAAACTATGCGACTTTCGGTTCCAAACCGAGCCTATACTGAAAATTGTCGAGTTGAACATGCTTAGACATGTTCTTATATCAATTACCAAGTTATATTAATGATCAAACAGGTTGCATGTATCCTACATTGCTAATTATGTATTAATTTGCAAATAAACATTCTGTTGACTTTTTAAAGTAAGCTTTGACTCGACAATTAACATAGTTAGAGTGGGAATCTGGAAATACCCTTTTAAGGGTTTGTTACCCACATAATTACCTACTTAAAAGTACTTTTAATTCAAGATTTGACTGAGTAATTATTGACTAATCTCAAAGTCAAACCTTAATTACGAAGGTTTGACTTTTAGTTAATTAACTAAGCTAAAACGAATTAAGAAGGGTTAAGGACACCTACAAGAGTCCTAATTATGCTTAGGGATCACTAAGAAGGTTGCTTGCTGTCCAGAGAGCTCCAGAGAGTAAGTTGTAAACTTTGAAAGTGAATGCACAAAATGGTCACAACTTAGAGCTCCTTATATATTGATTCTAATCTCACAAGATGATGCCAAGCAATCCTACTGATGATATGGGATCATTATAGGTGCCCCCTATGCATGAAATACCATTGGGGCAGCCCCTTGTATGTAAAACAAGAGATTGAAGTCGGTTAACAGCCTTAACAGGCACCTGTCCACGTTTTCTGTTACTGGCACACTCACGCGGGCCGCGTAAGCCCATAAGGGGCTCTTACGCGGGCCGCCTGGCCTGTCAGAACCAGCCAAACAAGTTTAAACTTTGCACTTTTGGTCCCTGGTCCTTTATAACGTGGTTTTAAGTCCTATTTTTGCTATTTCAGCCCTCTAACTTGATTTTTAAGGGCTTTAGGACTTTTACCAACTTAGTTAAGTCCCTTGTTAACTTTGTGAACACCCGAAAGACCTTGAATTTCAATGTTGACGCTTTTAACCCCTCGTACACGAATTTGATCATAACTTTCTCATACGATAACGAAACTTCGTGAAATTTTTACCACATATTCTAGTGAGTATAATTTACCGTTACAAAGCTTCGGGTCTACTAAAAGGTCACTCAGAGGGATACTTTGCACATGTTGACACATTTAGCCCTTGTAGTTTATAATTTCTCACTTTCTTTCATATTTAGCTTCGTATGATCCATGATTTATTCGTTTGAAGTTATAAACATCTTGTAGGGCTATTTTTAAATATAATTCTCCATCATTGACACTTTGGACCCTTATATTCACATAGTTTCCCCGTTTGTCAACATTAGTCCCTCTAAAGTATTCTTACACACGTTCAGAGCTTATGACACGTGTTCATACATTATTGGACATAAATTTTCAAGGTGTTACACATATACTAAACAACACCATTTTAACAAGATTTCATCATATGAAAGCTGTTTATGATTTATGTGTATGTCTTTTAATGTTCTAGTGATTCTCAATATAATATGTCTTTTAACCAAGCAAAATAGAAGTAAACAAGGATCAAGAGGGTCTTACTACTAGCTTCAAGCTAGGGAAGAAACAAGTGTGAAGATGGAGTGGATAAAAGCAAACGGGTGAGGTCCTTCAAGATCCAAGACCACCAAACCTTCTAACCTTGCATCTTACACCTTGTGTGGAGCTTGGAATGGATAGATGGATGGTCGAAAATGGTGATGGTGGTGGTGTTAACTTCGGCCGAGAGCAAGAGGGCAAGGGAGAGAGGGGTGAAGTGTTGAGTATTTTGGTGATTATGATCCTCTAAGCCTTCTTATAAACAACTAAACCTTTTAACCAAAGGATCTTGTGTCTTGAAAGTACATTACAAATCTTACAACAATCTTTGTGATTCCAAGGAATATCATAAGTAATCTTGTGAGATCTTTGGAGGTGGGGCCATACTTGGGCCGTAAATTATAAAGGGGAGGGGGTTAATTGTAAGTTTTGATGGTAAGTAGGTAATTAGTGGAAGTTAAGGGTAAAAGTCTAGTGTTTTAAGTGTAGGATGTATTATGTAGTGTGTTAAGGTGTTCGGGGACCATAACTAGCCAAGAAATAATAAAACAATGCTTTTAGCAATATTTTGGTGTTCCGGGTAATGTCTGGTTGTTTGGTTAGACACCGGTTCGTTAAAGTGCTAAATTGTACCGTTTAGTGTCCTTTATGTCCCCTTTTGTGACACTTTTAATTCCCGACACTTAGGAAGGTATTCTGGACCATTTAGTCATGTTTTTGCATGGTAAAATTTTGTTACAATGCTGAATTTTTGCTGAAATATATGAAATTCAGCATTTAAAATGTGCTTCGGGTGCCTTTTAGTGCGTATTTTAGCTTCCGGGAAGTCTATATGTTAACCCTTGTATGTACTCTTGGGTTTTAACGTATTCTTGACGTTGGACCTACACCTAGGCCCCAATTCTATTGTTTGACTTCTTTCTGCAGAATTGTTGACACAATGTGTCTTACCGGTGGGTTTACTAGTATTTCTGACGCAACGCTATTCATTAATGCACAAAGCAATATTTTGTAGTATAAAAACGTGCATGAATTCACTTGTATAGTATGTAATCAGACAATGTTGACATTTAAGCACATAATTGCAGTTATCAAGTATTAATTAAATTTGTACGGAAATTACCGGTTTGGTGCCAGTTGTCACATTACTACTAGCACAATGGCTAGGGTAGAAAACTAGAAGATGATGATGAAGAAAAGAGAGTGGATAAAAGCTCTAGATCCTACCCCCCTCTCTCTCTCTCTCTCTATATATATATATATAGGCATGGGTTAAAATGAGAACCACCTTGAGTTGTGATAACCATGAGAACTAGGCCATCCAAAAGGTTTTTCCGATGGCGAAAACATCGGGGCGCGGCACTGAGCGAAACAGATTGTCCAGAGGAATCTTTAACAACTATTAATTATAATATATTTAAAGTTCATGTCCCATACCATCAACATATAAAATAAACAGTTATTACAGACATTGTTCTCAAAGACAAATAAACCATTCCAATAATTCAGATATTATTTAGTTTGTTTCTAGACTCCCCTAGCTTGATTCCACAAAAGCAAGGCATAGCATAGCATCCTAAACACCTGTCGCATACGTTAAAATAGAGTCAATACACATGGTGTAAAGGTGAGCATATAAGTTTAATAACATATAGTAGCGAAAATGATTTACGCATAACCAGCATGTAACACATAGAAATGTGAAGCAAGTAAGCTATCAACAATGGCATATGCACAGACATGACTACGAATTGTAGAATGCGCAACACATTATCACCACTGTGACCCTGTGAAGTAAAACCCTTAACAACCCATGTCCACGACAGGTGCTGACTCCAAACTATAGTACTATCGTTGCTAAGGTGTCAGCAACAATCAGTGTGTAAACATAACGTATAAGCATTCATTGAATAACACGTATAACATGCAAGAGCGGTTAGCGTATAAAAACTGTTTGCGTTGTGTGTTGATGTGATTTGATATAGGTAACGTATGTTAACACCCAAAAGTGTGTTAAGCAAAAAAGGATCGAGTATACTCACAGAGCGTGTTTAGTAAATAAACACAATCTTGGATTAAAGGGAGTGCTTGGGGATTAGCCTGATCAGAGAACGTTAGTGTAAGCGTTGTACAACGTGTTAAACAGTGTGTCGAAGAGGTGAGTGATGGATGGTGGTTCGGTCGGATGACCGTCTGGACGGAAGGTCATCCGGACGGATGACCGTCTGGACGGATGGTCATCCGGACGGATGACCATTCAGTCGGTTGGTCATTCGACTGGTAAGTGGGTTTGTGAAATGTTTGAACTTTTGAAGTTTTCGTTGTAGTATAAATAAAGTTATTCGATCTGATGGTCATCCGGACGGATGACCGTTCGATCGGATGGCCATTCGATTGAATGCTGATATCCTTTGAAGTTTTGAAAATTGTTCAAGTGTTGAAGCTTACCTATCTCTTGGTCGAATAGCTGTTTGATCGGATGGTCGTCCGATCGGATGGCTATTCGATCGAGCAACTGTTTCGTTTGAAAAACTTGTATAATCAGTTAAGTTAAAAGTTTTGCGGTTTAACGGAAACGGCGTGACGACGTGTCAAACAACGGAAATCTCATCAATTCCCACTCATCCGATCGGACAGGAATCACCCCGTTCGACCAGACTCAGCTGTTCTTGACGGAGTTTCATGTTCAACCCGTGAATCGGTCGTCTCTTTGATAGAAATCCGTTCTCAGACCGGCACTTCACTAGAGAACGAGTAGAAGGCCTGAACGAGTCTGGATTCCATCGATTTTCGAGTAAAAGTGATGAATGTTGAAGAAAAGTTTGAAACAGTTTAAAAATGTTTAGATCTAGTTGAAATCAGTGTAAAAATGTGTAGAAATCCGTTAGATCCGAACCGTTCTTGATGAGATGAGGTCACACTTTAGTGTTCATGAGAACCCATGGTGACGTCACCCTAGAACAGGCCCGAATCAGAAGATTTCACGGTGAAAATGTGAGATTTTATGGAGAAGATGATGAGAAAGTGTGTAATGAAGATAGAAGTACAAGATTTAGGATAAAAACTTACAAGAATCGCGAGAAATCGAGAGAAAATAGCCTGAGAGTGCGTGGGTCGGACGGAGCTGTCACATCAATGAACAGTTGATGTGACAGGTGGGGTATTTATAGGTGAGATGGAAAAAATGCGGTGGTGGTTTAAGTGGGTCGGACGACTGTTCGATCAGATGGCCATTGGGCGGGTTAGTTTTCCAACTTTCATTTCATGCGTTGAGCGTTGCGTTGTGTTTAAGCGAGTGGTGAGTAAGCGATGCGATAGTCTTAAACAATAGTTACACAAATAACACAACTCCTAAAATGCATAAAAGTAAACCTTAATTTCGAGTTCGGGATGAGATTGCGTTGCGATAGAGTTGCGATTGCGTTTGCGAATAACATCCCAAAATACATTTAAGGCACACACAAGTAAGCACATAATAACACACACACATAGAACAATACCAATAACTGGATTTCGAGTTTGCGATGCGATAGCGATGTGATTAGCATTTAGTAGATTAACGTTTAGTTGCGTTTATCGCATTGTTACTTCACATAATGATACATCGTATATATAAAATAGCGTTAACCAAAGTATCGATTATCAAATTGCGATAGTACAAGACAATAATTAAGCCTGAAATGTCATATCTGAATAACAACCTGACTTTGACTTTGACTTGTACTTTGACTTTCTAAAAAGTCGGGTTGTTACAGCCTCGCCTACTTTAGGGAATTTCGTCCCGAAATTAAGGCGCAGGCGTAACGAAGAGCTGTGGATACTTAGCCTTCATATCACTTTCGAGTTCCCAGGTGAACTCGGCGCCGCGTTTGCCTTCCCAGCGAACCTTCACTATAGGAATGCATGAGCGTCGATGTTTCTTGGTCTCTCGGTCCATGATCTCGACTAGCTTTTCCACGAAGTGTAATGTTTCGTCCACTTGTAGATCCTCAAGAGGAACATGTAAATTCTGCTCGGCTAGACACTTTTTGAGGTTCGAAACGTGGAAAGTCGGATGTACATTGCTGAGTTCCTCCGGTAATTCGAGTCTGTAGGCCACTTTGCCAATTCTTTCAGAATCTTAAAGGGTCCAACATATCGAGGCGCGAGCTTTCCTTTCTTGCCGAATCGGATCACCCCCTTCCAAGGTGAAACCTTTAGGAGTACGTGATCACCAACGTCAAATTCAAGGGGCTTGCGGCGTTTATCGGCGTAACTCTTTTGACGACTCCGCGCTTTCAAGAGATTGTCTCGTATCTGGAGGATCTTGCCAGTCGTCTCTTGTAATAACTCAGGACCGGTAATTTGCGCGTCTCCGATCTCGTGCCATATAATAGGCAATCGACATTTTCTTCCATATATTGCCTCAAATGGTGCATTTGAATGCTAGAGTGATAACTGTTGTTGTACGAGAATTCGACTAAAGGTAAATGCGAATCCCAATTACCACCAAAATCTATAACACACGAGCGAAGCATGTCTTCAAGGGTGCGAATCGTGCATTCAGTCTGACTGTCGGTCTGGGGATGGAAAGCGGTACTGAGATTAAGAGTAGTACCAAGAGCAGATTGAAACGTTTCCCAAAGGCAAGATATAACAACCCTTCTAAAATAATTATAACGTCCCAATACGGCCTAAAATACACCCCGTATATGTAAAATGGCCCTAAAATACCTTTATTTTTGCAAAAATTAAATAAAAACGAAATTTAATGGTTCGTCGTGGGGCGCGACAGATACCCCGTGGGCCGTCACGGGGCGCGACAGCCTTGCTACGAGGCCGCACCCTGAGCTGCCTCGTGGCAGCCTCGGGTCGAACCTATGCGTGTGCCCGGACAAGCCTAGGCCTTACACCCCTAGCTCACTGGGCGCGTAAGAGCAGCCCTTGGCTTTCGCGGGGCGCGAGAGATCGTCGATCAGACCCTATAAATAGCTTCCATCGGCCTTCAGTCCAATTCGCTCAAAATTTTCTCTATCTCTCTCAATTCTGAAGTAATAAAATTATAACCGGGTATTATACCCACTAAAATAGTGAAGCCCTGCCTCGATGTAAGTATCATAACCCCCGGTTACGTATTAGATATGCTGCCCGATTGATCTAGGGCTCCGTAACGGCTGTCGAGGCTCTGCCCGATTGATCTAGGGCTCCTAATGTAAATTAGGTTACTATACTAACACGTGTGCATTATTTATTTAACTAGATTATAACCAGGAAATCACAAAGGAAAAACCTGAAGTACCAATGTGAGTAATCTCTTTTTTATAAAAATGTTTTTACAAAACCTTAATTATTTTAAATTATAATTAGCAGTGATTGAGTCTTTGTAATTCTTCAATTACTGCCGGTATGTTGGGGTTTTGTATACAAAATGTGGAACACGTTACCATTGGACAACGAGATAGCCAATGAGTAATATGACCCACCAGTCAAGATTGACAATACTGAATGAGTAATTGTGTAGATATAAACATTGCAATCGCTCTCAATACTGTAAAACGATAAAACTCTTCTTGATTAAATTGGGATTCACTCGCCAGTATTTCTTGCTGATAAAATATTTTTAAACGCGTTTCAGGTTCAAATGGCGATCGCCATCTGACCCGTATGTCCCATTTATCCTTTCTACCATTCTTGCATACAACGCATTTGCATAAATATATTCATGTATATATATATATATATATATATATATATATATATATATATATATATATGAAAGTTTAAACATAATTTGGATCATATCACTTAAGGAATATTTACTTGTTCGGTCTGTAATTACTTACACATTCGAATATTTTCATTCTTATCATTCATTACGTTTCGAACCCGCTACGCGGTTCCTAACCTGTGATTCATGCTTTCATTCCTTTCATGTTTCGAATCCGCTCATGGATTCTAACATATCATTCATGCTTTCAATTCTTTCATGTTTCGAACCAGTCTCGCGGATTCTAACATATCATTCATGCTTTCAATTCTTTCATGTTTCGAATCCGTCTCGTGGATTCTAACATATCATTCATGCTTTCAATTCTTTCATGTTTCGAATCTGTCTCGCGGATTCTAACATATCATTCATGCTTTCAATTCTTTCATGTTTCGAATCCGTCTCGCGGATTCTAACATATCATTCGTACTTTCATTCCTGAAAGTCTTACATTTCTCTTCACCCTCACGTCCACCTACTACCTAATTCTAATGGACATACCGGTAGCAATTATCACGGGCTCACGAACATCATAAGGTTCTTGTGTACTGGCCAGGTACACAATCCACGTACTAGTTCCGTGTCTTCGTGTAATCGCCACCTTATATCCAAAGAATTAAGTTTCGGCATGTGTAATATTTCCAAAACTTCATTACCATTCTTATTATTCTATTTCATTTAAAATTTTCCTTTTACTTGATAGGTTTTACCATTACATGCACCCATATGTTAAATCTACGTACCTCGGTCAATATATCATATTACATACCTTGGTGCTGGCGCTAGACCGCATTCACAGATCATCCTTTCCAAGCAATCATACTTACCTTACACATAACATACTGTTAGTTATCTTCAAATACATACTTAAGCACATACTTACCTTGGCATCTACCCTTAGATCTTGATCGAGTCTTGGATTGTACGGGTCCTTGTCACAAGAGCACACAGGTTTGAGTTCAAGCATTTACCTCCTCATACTTGATTTCTCTCAAACCAGGGCTCTGATACCAACTTGTTACACCCTAACACGCTTTAACTGAAAAGACGCAGCGGAAAATACGTACCATAAAATTTCTTTCATTATGAACGTCTTAACTTACTTGAAGTTCATTTTAAGGTGACACATTTACAATGAATACATCAATCGAACTCATTTATGAAATAGTAACATAAACAATGTTTGCTAAATTAGTTATTCAAACATTCCCGTAAAATCTAACTTGTGACTCGGTCTTCGATCTCCACTCCTCAGTGATCCTC
Organism: Helianthus annuus; assembly: GCF_002127325.2. NCBI lineage: Eukaryota > Viridiplantae > Streptophyta > Magnoliopsida > Asterales > Asteraceae > Helianthus > Helianthus annuus. The sequence goes on from NC_035449.2 coordinate 145,880,913, forward strand.
CGTGGCTCGTACAACCTACACTTACCATACAAATTCAAACGTTAGTACACATTATGAACGTAACAAGATTCATACACTTTTACTTTCTATTCCGTTATTCCTTTGCACTTAGGCATTTCCGTCTGAGTATCCACTCCCCAGTGAGACTTCAACATTGTACCTGCATTATTCTTCATTCTCAAGGTACACTGTTATTAGCATCAATACTCAATTGTATTGAAAACATATGAGCATACGTACTTACCTACTGGCATACGGTTATACATGCATACTGGCATCCACATATATACGTTCACACCTACACGCGTATGCACCTTCACACTTAAATACATAATACTTATGCCCATGCATATATACTCGCATACGCACCTACACCATTACCTACATATATACCTACCTACATACATATCTACATACTTACACCCATACTTAAAACGAAACATAACTATACACGTGCATACATTCACTAGTGAAATCTATACATACATACATACATACATACATACATACATACATACATACATACATACATACATACATACATACATACATACATACATACATACATACATACATACATACATACATACATACATACATACATACATACATACATACATACATACATACATACATACATACATACATACATACATACATACATACATACACACGTACTTAATTCATTACCCCGCATACTCGCTTACATACCCCGTTCTTATTCGCACATCTTAAACGCTTTCAAAATATCTATCGGGTATGTTTCGGATCTTAAAAATGAGTTTTATACTCATCCGTAACTTACCAAGCCATTTGGTAGGGTTAAGGAACATTATAAAAACTTAATGAGGCTTGGAATGGGTTCATGGGGTCCGAATTCGAAGAAAAACGAAGAAATTACATAAACAATACTTTTACACCTGACCTCCACCGTAAGCTACGGTGGCTACCGTAGCTTACGGTGGCCCCAAAAGCTTACGGTAGAAATAAACTGCCTTACGGCAGAATTAAATGCCCAGCACCCACCGTAGCTTACGGTACGGTGATGCCCAGTTCAGCCTTCGTTTTTAATACTAAAACTCGCATAACTTACTCGTTTTTGATCCATTTTACCCGATTCTTTTTCCTACGCGACCGTAATTTAATTCTCCATCACATGGAGTGAAAATCCAATATTTGGACTACCTAGCTTTATGACTCTTATGCCTTCGGCTTATTTCCCTTTTACCAAATTTTGACTCGTTCATGCATATCTCAACATAACTTGTTTCTAATTCTCCGTAAAACCTTTCCCTGTATTTTAGACTAAGAATCCTTGCCCCAGGTCCGTAATCTTTACGAATTTCATTACCGCTACCTTACTTATACATAATTATTCGACCCGTTTAAACCCATCAAATTACTTTAATGTTTTCATCATTACATAACCTTACATAATTTCCCCACAATCATGAACATGAAAATTCTATATACATACTAAGAAGTGAGTCGGAAGTCACTTACCTTAAGCATTAGTGTTCACGCTTGCTTCCTCGCCTCCGCTTGACCCGTTAGTCTTCCATTCGTTGGGCCATGCTAGTGAAAACTCCTACCCATTCATGCCATCATATTCAAAACATTGTTATTACATATATTCATCATCACTAGCATTCAATTATAACTCAAACGGTTGCTTGACTTTCGTTAAATAACTATTAGCGTGCATAAGACTCGCATTAGCAATTTTACTTATTCTAATCTATGCTAATTTCATTCACCATCACGTATAGCACATTAAATAATCTAACTTGTATCTTGTGATCTCTCTACCCTTGAAAGTGCATCCAAAGACCTAGTCGTGCTATTCATACATTGTTGAATTTCAGAAAGTCAACCATCTTACTTACATATTTTCGTCATATGATCATATACTCATCTAAACCTAGTCGACCATACCAATGATACCATTTACATTTCATAATCATGGTGTAAGACACACACATACATAAGTACATGATCAACTAATTACATATATGCATATGTATCATCAATTCAACTCATACTAACATATTCATGATTCTATGGTTGACAATCATATTCAAAGCTAGAATTTTGACATAATCTCAACACCATTCTTTACTAGTAAGTCCATAAGCTATCCATTTAGTACACATACCAATCCAAATTACTATTAAGCCACAAATCCATCATATGATGTGCACCTCATTATTCAAGCCTAGAATACAAGTTCTAATGCATAATTTCACCCAATCATTCCATGAACTAGACCTTCTTATGAAATCCTTCTACAATTTATATTCTCATGATTAATTATTATCAATCATGTCATTATCAACTCTACACATGTTCATCCGGTGTTTAGCATACAATTTCACATACTAGCTTGTACGCGGCATTTCATCAAACATTTGGTGTGCGTACACCATTTAATGCACAATGTACAACTAATTCATGCATAATATTACAAGTTCATATCAAAATCATCAAGTTCCACTAGAATCATATAATTCTCATAATATACCCAAATTAACTAACAATTACTCATTACATACAACATCATACATAAACTTTACACAACAATTAAACATGCATGATTATCCATATCATCGTCTTCACTACCACAAGTGGGTTTCATCTCTAATCATCTAATAAACCAAAACCATGTGTAATCTATGCTCTATATCATGATATTAATACATTCTCATGCTCAATTTCATACAAATTCGTGGATTGATCAAAACCCACTTCATATCAAACACCAAATCAAAAATTACAACTTACCAAGTGATTTTTAGGGCTAGATGACTAAGAATTCGGGTACATGCATTATATTTGGGTTGAATTCCCCTTTCAATTTGTGCAAATAAGCTTGAGCTAGGGTTTGGCTCCTTTGGGAGCTTCTGATCGATCTAGAACACACACGAATGTGTGTTTGTGTGTGTTGTTATTTTCTTATAATATCCCAACTTTCCTTTTAACCCACATTAGTCCCTCATGATTGTTAATTAAACATAGTTGGCCCCATTGTTTTCCACTCTCAATTTATAGCCAACACTATCTAACCAAGTTAGATAACTTGGTTGTTAGTGAAATAACCCACTTAACCAATAAATCCTACTTACTTATGCCAACCTAATAAAATGTCCAAATAAAATATTTAGACCCGAGTTTTGGGGCGTTACACATCAGCAGTTCCCTTATCTGCCCTTTGAGTTGTAATTCAGAGGTTAAGGCATCTGTGTCATCGTCATCCTTGCTAAGTGGAAGATCAAGGAGATCCTGCAAATCTTCAAGACTTTGGCCAAGAGCTTGTTCCCTTGTTAATTTCTTCACTTCTCCAGTAGACTTGAACACTGTCAGTACGTGGGTCTGTTTATCAGTTTTCCACTTTAGTACTTTTGAGCCTGGTGGGTTTCTTGGGAGATTTTTATTGGACGTGGTACTTGGTGATGCAGGCCTATTCATGACTGGTTGAGCAGTACTTGTAGATTGTTCCAATTCAGGATCTTCTTTCATCATTAATCTAATGCCCTCTTTTACAAGGTCATTTCCAGCAATTAGATCTTGAACTGTTTCAGCACCCAACTGGTTTTGACTCCTTCTTTTGTAGATGGCAGCACCAGCTGGAGCAGTGGTTCTTTTGACTTGCAGCTTTGGTGGTCTTTTTGAGACCTCTGCTTTGGAGTAGTCAGGCTTTTATGGAACTGTTGGATCTTTCTTTCTAAGTTCCTCCAACTTTTTGTAGGTAGCCCTGACCCTATCTTCTCCCCACATTGTCACAGAATTCTTTGACCCATATTCAGCTGCTATCAGCTCCTCTTTCATTCTCTTCAACTCTAAGGCCTTGTCAGCTTCAAACTGTTTGAATTTTTCAGGAGGAGTCTGCTTGACCTTATTTTTGATCATTTCTTGAATCCTGACTGCCTCTTTTTCAAGCTCAGGAATGGTCCAGTTTTTGTACATGTGTTTCTCCCCCATGTATTTCTTGTAGGTCATGATGTTATCAATGTAGTCTTTTCTCAAGGACTCATCTGCCCTTTCTGAGATTTGCTGACATACATTTTTGGCAAATTGCTCCATAGATCTGACTTGTGTGAGTAGAAACTGATAGTTTTGCTGAAATTCTCTATCAGATTTCCTTTGTTTATTTTTTATTGAGATATCCTCTGCTTGCTTGGCCTTGATTTTCAAATATTCTTCAATATTGTTTGGCCTGGGATATCCTTCAACTGATGGCAAACTCCTATTAGCAGGGTCATCCTCATAATAGAAAGATTTGATTTCTTCTCTAACTGCTATGAGTTCCAAATGCAGGAGGTAATGGCTTTTGGATTTGAGCTAAAGAGAGAGGAATGGGTTTTGGAATTGTGACAAGTGATAGAGGTTTTGATGATGTTGGTGGTGGTGATGGAGAATCATCATTTGGTATGATAACCCTTCTCCTTTTTATTGTAGGAGGGGCAGATGATGTTTTGAGTGGAATAGTGGTGGTGATATGAGAGGCAGTGGTTTATGATTGACTAACAGCTGTTGAAACAACTGGTGTTTCAACCACTGTTGTCATCACAGCAGATGTTGTAACATCTGCTGTCTTCTGCTTTTTGGCAGGAGGTGATGGTGGACATGTTGTTTTAAGTGGTGATGGTGGTGGTGGTAAGGTAGTGGTTGTAATGTGTGTTGAAGTGGTGTGTGTTGAAATGAGAGCAGTTGTTGAAACAACTGAAGTACCAGCAGATGTTGATACAGCAGGAGTTTCAGCAACTATTTGGGTGGAGGTTTGATGTTGGTGGCTTTTGGATGGTGGTTTTGAAGTATGCTTAGTGAGTCTGGATGGTGTGGACTTGGGTTTCCTTACATTTCTAGTAAGATTTCTTTTTGGCCCAAGATTTTGAACATCCTTTAACCCAGAACAACCCTGTGCATTCAGCTCCATGTAACTCGTATTGGCATAAAGTGGGCGGAGTTAGTAAGACGATCAACGATAACCTGAATGCTATCGTGACCTGATGGCATGCGCGGGAGTTTTGTAATGAAGTCCATAGCTATAATCTCCCATTTCCACATAGGGATCTCGGGTTGTTTGAGTAAGCCAGAGGGTCGTTGATGTTCAGCCTTGACCTTGGAATAAGTCAGGCATTTCGAAACAAAGAGAGCGATATCCTTCTTCATTCCAGGCAACCAATACCTGGCACGTAGGTCCTGGTACATCTTGTTGGCACCGGGATGAATGGAATATCGTGACTTGTGGGCTTCAGTCAACAATATCTCCCGAAGGTTATTGCGACTTGGAATTCAGATGCGATCGAGATAGTAATAGATACCGTTCGATTTGGTGACAAGTTGGGTTTCAGCACCACACTTCTTCAATTCCTCTTGCAAGGTGTTCTCAATGAAGCAGGCATGCTGAGCGTCGCGGATTAGAGCCTCGAGGTCGTGCTGGGCTTGAGTATTACGAACGTTATGCAAATAGCTTCGTCAGCTTAGAGCGTCGGCAACGACATTTGCTTTGCCTGGGTGGTAACGAATCTCACAGTCGTAGTTGTTGAGAAGTTCAACCCATCTGCGTTGGCGCATATTCAGCTCTTTCTGGTTCAAGATGTGTTGTAGGCTCTTATTGTCTGTGAAGACCGTACACTTGGTACCGTAAAGGTAGTGTCGCCAAATCTTTAACGCAAAAACAACTGCACTGAGTTTTGAGATTGTGGGTTGTATAGTTTTTCTCGTGGATCTTGAGCTGACGAGAAGCGTACGCGATAACCTTGTCCCGTTGCATAAGGACATAACCAAGGTCAAGGTTAGAGGCATCGCAATAGACTACAAAGTCATCATTTCCATCGGGTAACGCGAGAATAGGAGCATTGCAGAGCATACGCTTGAGAGTTTGAAAGGCTTCCTCTTGTTCAATTCCCCAAACAAATGGCTTGTCTTTACGAGTCAGAGAGGTAAGCGGGACAACGATTTTATAGAAACCTTCGATAAATTGGCGGTAATAGCCCGCCAGTCCGAGAAAAGAACGAACTTCGGACGGGTTTTTCGGTGTAATCCAATTCTTAACTGCTTCAATTTTTGCAGGGTCGACGTGAATACCTGACTATTGACAATGCGACCGAGGAATTGAACCTCCTCAAGCCAAAATTCACACTTGGAGAACTTGGCGTAGAGGTGATTCCGTTGGAGTAGTTTGAGAACCAAACGAAAATGTTGCGCATGTTCGGCTTTTGACTTTGAATAGATCAGGATATCATCGATAAACATGATGATGAAGCGGTCGAGAAAGGGTTTACACACGTCATTCATCAAATCCATGAAAACCGCAGGTGCGTTGGTAAGTCCAAAGGGCATAACGACAAATTCATAGTGACCATAGCGAGTGCGAAAAGCGGTTTTAGGTATATCTTCCTCCTGGATTCGTAACTGATGATAACCAGAGCATAAATCGATCTTGGAAAAACACGTAGTGCCTTGTAGTCGGTCAAACAAATCGTCGATTCGAGGTAAGGGATAGCGATTCTTGATAGTGAGCTTATTGAGTTCCCTATAATCGATGCACATCCGGAATGATCTGTCCTTCTTTTGACAAAAAGGACAGGTGCGCCCCAAGGAGATGTGCTAGGGCGGATAAAGCCTTTATCAAGCAATTCCTGGAGTTGACTCGAAAGTTCGCACATTTCAGACGGAGCGAGGCGATAAGGAGCTTTAGCAACAGGGTTATCTCCAGGAATGAGATCGATAGGAAAATCAATATCACGAGACGGCGGTAAACCAGGTAAATCATCAGGAAAACTAGTAGGAAAATCACGAACCATAAGCACGTTTTCCATTTACTTCTCTTTCTTTTCCTTCTTCGCTACTACGATGTGTGCCTAGAAAGCCTTGTATTCCTTTCGGAGATACTTGCTTGCTTGGATGCACGACATGAGTTTGAGTTCCTTCGATGACACTTCGTCATATACACAGAGTTGGTCGCCATTAGCAAGAGAGAAACAAATCATCTTATCAAAACAAACGACTTCAGCACGATTTTCACGAAGAAAATCCATGCCTATTATGATATCGAAGCTACCAAGCTGCATCGGAATAAGATCGATCGGGAAGACGTGATTGTTGAGTTCAAGGGTACAATCACGGGGGACAGAACTAACAGTGACGGTTCTTCCAGTGGCAATTTCTACGTCGCACGTCGTTGGGAGGTTAGCGCGTTTACAGTTTAGGAGCTTCTCGAATTCAAACGACACAAAACAGTCATCGGCTCCAGTATCAAATAAACACGAAGCATAAATATCGTTGACAAGAAACATACTATTGACAACAATGTTGTCAGTTTGGGCATGGTGGACGTTAATGTTGAATGCTTTTCCGCGGGATGCTGGTTGATGTTGTTGCTGCTGAGGCTGCTGCTGTTGATGTTGTTGTTGCGCTGGTTGCTTTTGCGGTTCTTGCTTTACCACTCTATTCGGGCAGACATTTGCAAAGTGGTTAGGATCACCACACGCATAGCAGGCTCTTGCATGAGCAGCGGGAACAGGAGCTGCTTGAGAACCCTAAGGAGCGAGAAGAGGAGCTGGCAGTGCAGGAGGAGCTTGAACTTGAGCTTGACGAGGACCAGTGTGACAGTTCGCAGTAAAGTGTCCGTAGATGTTGCAGTGGACACAAAAACGGCAAGCGATCCCAACTGGGTGATGGTAAGTACAAGTAGGGCATAGAGGGTGAGGACCGGTATACGCACGCTTGGCAGGCGGTGCGTTGGTCACAAGTGCGGCTACTTGGCGGTTCTGGTTCTGAGGTTGGGCAGGAACAGTGGTGAGAGGAGCGGCGGTGACAGAACAGTTCTTGTTGTTGTTGTTGCTCTTGCGCTTGCGGCGTGAAGATTTCGACCCTTGAGATACGGCGGTTTCAGAAGTGGGGGTAGCGGTGACTTGATGGAGACTTTTGGTGGTGTTCTTAAAAAAGCCAGCCTGAACTCGCTTATCATTGATCTCGGCAGCGAGTTGGAAGGTCTCTTCGATGGTAGCAGGCTTGGCTGCTTGAACAAAATCGACAACACAATCAGGTAGAGCGCGGATGTATTTCTTGATTGTGATGTCGGGAGTTGAGACTTAACCAGGGCAGATGATACTAAGCTGCTTAAAGCGAGCAGTAAGACCAGCATTGTCGCCACCTTCTTGCTTGATTCCCCAAAACTCGTTCTCCAGCTTCTGGAGCTCATGCGGGGGACAGAATTCCTTCATCATGATTTCCTTCAATTCCTCCCAAGAAAGTCCATAAGCTGCGTCGTTATCTCGCCTGTTTCGTTTGGCAGTCCACCAGTCCAGAGCCCTGGACTGAAAAACGCCAGTTGCGTTAATAGTGCGGAGGTTGTCTGGGCATCCGCTTTGACGAAGAGTGACTTCAATTGAGTCGAACCACTAAAACATGGTGTTAGGCCCATCTTCTCTAGTGAAGTCTTTAGGGCCACAGGCCTTGAATTGCTTGAAGCTAAAAGAAGCTTTCGGCGAGTCGCTCTTGGATTCAACAGAGGAGCTGCTTTTCACCTCGTTAATCTCACTCACAATCTGAGGGATGACCTTGGCCATTTCCTTGGCGACTAGCGAAGCGATGCGTTTGTCAGCGTGGTTGCGGCGAGTAGCGCGCACGGTGTGAGATCCAAATGACGACATTGTCTGCAACAGACATCGTCATAGGATTCAGACGAGATTTGATTATATCGTATCATATAGTGTTTCACCAACAAACTTATTATTACTAGCTAAAGCATCAGGAACACGTCTAACACATAGGCATATAGTCACGTAGGCACATAATCCACATAGGCACGTAGCACATAAGCACAGAAGCACGTAGGCACAGAAGCATGTAGTCCACGTAAGCACATATTCCACTACATTTTGCACGTATTCACCTACATATTTTGCACGTATCCACCTATCTTTCACGGATGCGTAAAGCGATCGAGAGTTGCGAGTGTGAATAGCGAGTAGCGACTGCGAGTAACATAGCGAGTAGTATAGCGTGCAATTTGTTAGCGTATTGAGATATAAGTGTTGTGCGAGTCGTGCGCGTTTTAACAAAGCGGAGGGTGAAAAGTGATTAAGTCTCCAAAATCGAAACAAATAAACATATAAAAGCACATAAAATCACATAAAATCGACAATCCACAGAGTCGGCGGTTGCGAGCTCAGAATCGAAACGGAGTGTCTGGGTGTGAGACATCGACTACCCAAAGTGATTCGACTATTCTCAAGGACTTCGAGTACACGCTTTGGCCTAATAGGCTGTGCTCTCTCACCGCATCGCGGTGAACGGTACGCATCCTTTCGGCTACCACGTGAGTCGAGTTATTGGAATCCATCGGAACTTTGGTGAGAATTTTGTAAAACCAAATAGGGATCGGAACAAGTATTAAGATATGGGTTTCACCCCTAACTTAACGACTTCATTCCTTGTAGTGTGATGAAATCAAGAGATGGAGATGGAGAATTTTCGTCGAGAGATGGATTTCACTCCTGACTCAACGCAAATTATTGTGTTTTATAGTAAAAATGCGTGTAAAGCGAGTAATCCTGTCAAGAGTTCTTGGTTTTCACGCCTATTCTCGACAAGATCGCTCAATTGTGTCATGCGAGTGTTTTCGAAAAAGCGTGTGTGTAGTGTCAGCGAGTTCGAGCGAGAGTATCAATGTAAGCTTGTACAAAACCCCTAATGGGTTTGCACAAGTCGGTCTGTTGGTACTTAGACTATAGAATAGGTCAACTCTAAGACACCGACCCAGACTAGGTCGTGTCTAGCCTAATTCCCTATAATTATGGCTCTAATACCAATCTGTCACACCCCAAGTGATGGCGGAAACATCGGGGCGCGGCACTGAGTGAAACAGATTGTCCAGGATAATCCTTAACAACTATTAATTATAATATATTTAAAGTTCATGTCCCATACCATCAACATATAAAATAAACAGTTATTACAGACATTGTTTAAAGACAAATAAACCATTCCGACAACTCATATTTTATTTAGTTTGTTCTAGACTCCCCTAGCTTGATTCCACAAAAGCAAGGCATAGCCTAGCATCCTAAACACCTGTCACATACGTTAAAATAAAGTCAATACACATAGTGTAAAGGTGAGCATACAAGTTTAATAGCATATAGTAGCGAAAGCGATTTACGCATAACCAGCATGTAACACGTAGAAATGTGAAGCAAGTAAGCTATCGACAATGACATATGCACAGACATGACTGCGAGTTGTAGAATGCGCAACACATTATCACCACTGTGACCCTGTGAAGTAAAACCCTTAAAAACCCCTGTCCACGACAGGTGCTGAGTCTAAACTTATAGTACTATCGTTGCCAAGGTGTCAGGAAACAATAACTGTGTAAACATAACGTACAAGCATTCATCGAATAACACGTATAACATGCGAGAGCGGTTAGCGTATAAAAAGTGTTTGTGTTGTGTGTTGATGTGATTTGATATAGGTAACGTATGTTACACCCAAAAGTGCGTTAACAAAAAAGGGATCGAGTATACTCACAGAGCGTGTTTAGTAAATAAACACAATCTTGGATTGAAAGGAGCGCTTGGGGGTTAGCCTGATCAGAGAACGTTAGTGTAAGCGTTGGACAGCGCGTTAAACAGTGTATCGAAGAGGAGAGTGACGGATGGTGGTTCGGTCGGATGACCATCCGGATGGATGGTCATCCGGACGTATGACCATTCGGTCAATTGGTCATTCGCCTGGTAAGTGGGTTTGTGAAATGTTTGAACTTTTGAAGTTTTCGTTGTAGTATAAATAAATTTATTCGATCGGATGGTCATCCGGACGGATGACCGCCGTTTGATCAGGTGGCCAATCGATTGAAAGCTGATATCCTTTGAAGTTTTGAAAATTGTTCAAGTGTTGAAGTTTACCAATCTCTTGGTCGAATAGCCGTTCGATAGGATGGTCGTCCGATCGGATGGCTATTCGATTGAGCAACTGTTTTGTTTGAAAAACTTGTATAATCAGTTAAGTTAAAAGTTTTGTGGTTTAACGGAGATGGCGTGACGACGTGTCAAACAACGGAAATCTCATCAAGTCCCACTCATCCGATCGGACGGGAATCACCCCGTTCGACTAGACTTAGCTGTTCTTGATGGAGTTTAATGTTCAACCCATGAATCGATCGTCTCTTCGATAGAAATCCGTCCTTAGACCGGCACTTCAATAGAGAATGAGTAGAAGGCCTGAACGAGTCTGGATTCCATCGATTTTCGAGTAAAAGTGATGAATGTTGAAGAAAAGTTTGAAACAGTTTGAAAATGTTTAGATCTAGTTGAAATCAGTGTAAAAATGTGTAGAAATCCATTAGATCCAAACCGTTCTTGATGAGATGAGGTCACACTTTAGTGTTCATGAGAACCCATGGTGACGTCATCTAACACCTTGCAAAATCATGTCCAATATAATAAAGACACGTGTCATGAAGGTTCAATGTGTAACGAATTGATTTCGAGGGATTTAAATTGTCAAACGATGTAAAGATGTGTGTGGAAGGATCAAAAGTGTCAACATGCCTAACTTGTGCCTCTGATTGACCTTACGTGATGTTCATATTCCTTAATGAATAAATTATCGGACATAGAAAGTTGTTTGCGCTTAAATTCAAAACTTTACAAAGTATAGGGGTTAAAAGTGTCAACATGTTAATTGTTACCTCTGAGTGACCTTTTAACGATCCCAAAAGAATTGTAATATTTTAATCCTTGCTCTCACAGACATCGGACAATAATCTATTGGAGTTTCAATAAAAACAAGTCGTTTCGGGTGATCTTACATCTAACCGGGAGCTTAACGGAGTTAATATGTGACCCAAGGCCCTTAATAGTTAACTATGGGGGTCATAAGTGCAATAAATGGAAGTTAAATAAACATAAAATGGACCAGGGACCGAAACTGTCAAAGTTAAAATAGTTTTCACCTGAGAAGACGGTTGTCGCGGCCCGCGTAGACTCCCATTGAATCTTACGCGGCCCGCGTAAAAAGTGCCAGCGACATTTTTCTGGATAGCTGCATGTTGCAGCTCTTACACCGCCATTGCATAAACTCTGAGCGATACCAGGGGCTTGTATATGGTTTTTACTGCCCTAGGGACACCTGTGAACATCTGGTAACAACATAGGGACAAATGGATTGATCTTGGAGCATCTAATTTCCTATATAAAGGACTTGTTGTTCTTGAGTTCATTTGCACACTTTCAATTTCACTCTAAGCTCACTCTTTGAAGCCTCCTGGAGCTAAAGGAAGCTTTCTCAAGTTCAATATTCGTGCTAAGGACTTTAGTAAGTGTTCTTAGCTTTCAAAGTTTAAGTTTTAATAGCTTAATGACCGAAAGTCAAAGTCGTCGTAATTAAGCTTTGACTTAGTGATTAATCACTAATGGTCTAGCCATTATTCGAATTGAAAGTGGCTATGTGTTGGTAATTATGTAGGAAATAAACCCTTAAAAGGGCACCTTCTAATTATCACATTATCTCAGTCAATTATCGGGTCAAACTTATTAATAAAAAGTCAAACGAGTCAGTTTTTTACAAATTAATTCATAACTGATAATACAGAGGTTATGGAACATTTTTAACACTAAAATAACTTGGTAAATAATATAGAAACATGTTTAAGCATGTTCAACCCGACAATTCTGAGTTTAGGCTCGGTTCGCAACCGAAAGTCGCAAAAGTAGACTTTTGCTTTGACTTTCAGTTCTGACCCGATTTAGCATAGTTTAGATATACCTTAGGATTCCTTTGGGACCATATTACATGTACTATAACCCTCTGAGATTATACTATATGGTTTCTTTGAAATCCGAATCATTTGCATGTTTCCGTTAAATGCTTAAAAGTTGACCATTATGCCATTTTGATATAAAAATGAGATTTTTGAAAATATAAGAGGACAAAAACCTTTATTACTGATATTTAAGTATGTCTTAAAAATTTGACATCAGTTTGTCGTCTGAAATAAGAGTTATGCTTGATATTGTAAAACAAAAGCTTTTTATTAATTAAAGAGCATTTCTGGCATAAATCATATTTAAACCCAATTTTTGGCACCAAACTTTCTACCCACGGTTATAATATAATATTTTGGGATTTTTGGAATTTTTTGTTAAATTTTATACTGATCATAACATAGAGTTCTTGCATAGACTCGGTAATTGACGATAATGCCCTTTTCGCTAATAAAATGAGTTTTACACATCCTTTACATGTCAAACCTTTTTCTACTGATTTTATACATTAAATAAATTATTTTAAACAGTAGAGGCTGATCAAAATCTCAGATTCCCTTAAATAACCCGAATATCGTCAAATACCGACTTTTATGCGATTTAGGCGCATAGTATGGTTTAAAACCATATTTAACGCTTGAGACTTATTACCTACTGATGTTATAAATAGATTTTTATACTTTAACAGTAAGCTTATGTTTTGAACTCAAATTTCCAAATTTGACCCTTAAAGCATATGTGAAATGACCAAAATGCCCCTACGGAGCATAGTTTGGCCATAAATGATAAATTTCACATATATATGATATCTTAGTGATATAACTTGTTAAAATAAATATTTTTACTGATTATTTTAGACCAGAACCTCAGAATACTATTTAACCACTTTTATAAACTTTAAAAATGACCAAAATACCCCCACGGGGCTTAATTTGGTTTTAAATTCGTTTTGGGCATAATAGAAGATATCCTACTGATATCATATCATATTTAAAGCATATTAACTTGTGGAACTTGTACATGACTCATCCGGTTACCCATTATGCTTATGCGCGTTCGGTAAGGTTTATGTAACTAGTTTGCATAAATTAGCCGAAACGGGTCAAACCTTATCATTTTTACTTCAAAATCCAGAATGTATTTAGTTTACCCATTTTATACAAGTCCTCATACTTGTTGGGTCTAAATCACATTCTAATCCGGTCTTCGCTTAATCTTGCGTTTTGAACCGTATACCTTTCTTTAAAACTAACCGGTCTAAGTTATAACTTAAATAAGACCCGTTAGGAATCTAATAGGTTATTAAAACCTTCGTTCCAGATTAGGAGCCTGGTAAAAGCTACTGTACTTGCTGATTTGATATACGGCTGGGATTAAATTTATATTTTAGCTCAGGTAAATACTTTTAACTTATTTTCCGTTATACGGGCTTGGGATACGGTTTTATTATAATACCGCTTGGTCGGGTGTTGAATGTTTAATCGATTAGTGGTTAAGCTATTGAAATAACTCGTTTTATTCTGTCTTGTTTGATGCAATGCCTTTGGGGGGTTAATGACCATGTCCTGGATATCCTCGGCTCATTTATTAGGAATGGCCACGGCTTAAGCACGGGGTGTAGGCATACACCTGACAGTTGCGTATGTATAAACGGTATCTCACTCTCTTGTGGGCTTATACTTGTGGCGTGTCTATTAATCTAATCTGGCTCTTCTAACCGGGTCCCGAATTGACGACAAACATGTAAAACTGTATACAAGATTATTTAAATAATTGTCCCAAGTTATAAAAGAATTTTTGTTCCTTGTGCATTCAAAAAACAATTTTATAAATGGTTTTCAAAAAGAGTCAGTTATTTGTATTTACCAGTGAAAACTGGCGTATTTTCCAAAAAGGTTAATTGCAGGTACTACGCGTAATGGGCTAGAACTCCTGAGTGATTAAATAAAGAGTCTTGCAAACTTTTATCACTTTAAGTTTGTTGAACAATATTTCTTTTGTTTTGATCCGCCTGTGGATCCATTTTACATCCGTGGTGTAATATTTTATTATACTTTCGAATCGGTTTGTAATATTATTACTTTAGACTTCTGCTATGCATTGAACTGTGATTATTTGACTATGATGATATCAACTACGTCACGATACTCCCCACCTATCGGGGTGTGACACGTCACCCTAGAACAGGCCCGAATCAGATGATTTCACGGTGAAAATGTGAGATTTGATTGAGAAGATGATGATAAAGTGTGCAATGAAGATGGAAGTACAAGATTTAGGAAGAAAACTTACAAGAATCTCGAGAAATCGAGAGAAAATAGCTTGAGAGTGCGTGGGTCGGACGGAGCTGTAACATCAATGAACAGTTGATGTGACATTTGGGGCATTTATAGGTGAGAGGAGAAAAGGCGGTGGAGGTTTAAGTGGGTCGGACGACTGTTCGATCGGATGGCCATCCAATCGGATGGTCATCCGGTCGGATGTCCATTCGATCGAATGGTCGTTCGATCGGATGGCTCGCGCGGGTTAGTTTTCTAACTTTCGTTTCGTGCGTTGAGCGTTGCGATGCATTTAAGCGAGTCGTGAGTAAGCAATGCGATAGTCTTAAACAATAGTTACACAAATAACACAACTCCTAAAATGCATAAAACTAAACCTTAATTTCGAGTTCGCGATGAGATTGCGTTGCGATAGAGTTGCGATTGCGTTTGCGAATAACATCCCAAAATACATATAAGCACATAATAACACACACACATAGAACAATACCAATAACTGCGTTTTGAGTTTGCGATGCGATAGCGATGTGATTAGCATTTAGTAGATTAGCATTTAGTTGTGTTTATCACATTGTTACTTCACTTAATGATACATCGTAGTATATAAAATAGCGTTAACCAAAGTATCGATTATCAAATTGCGAGAGTACAAGACAATAATTAAGCCCTAAATGTCAGATCTGAATAACAACCTGACTTTGACTTTGACTTGTACTTTGACTTTCGAAAAAGTCGGGTTGTTACAGATGGAGTTCTAAAGTGAACACTAGTGTATTTGCGAAGTGAGTGAACAAATCTTGACCGTTGATTTACACACGTGTATGGCTAGGATTTCATCATCAAATCGTAAAATACACTAGTATATTTCATCATCAAATCCTGGCCCTTGATTTACACACGTGTATGGCTAGAATTAATTCACTCAGTTCGCAAATACACTAGTCTTCACTCTTGAACCTAATCCTATATATATATATATATATAGGATAAGGATCATTACAGAACACTAATTATTGAGAGAAAAAAAAAAGAACAACTCTAAATCACTAAAGTTTAGGATTTAAGGTTCATATTTCTTAAATTTGATGTTTCTTACATTCATATGTGTATTATATATACATAAAAAATCATATATTTTCCCTACATATAGTCTACATACATGTAGGTAATTTAGCCTACACATAACTTACATGTGTGTAGGTTATTTAAAAACTGAAGATTTTTCATATTTTGTTTTAAATTCTAGTGTGAGAAATAATAAATCTTACATTTATAACATTTTAATTTACTTTTTTGGTTTTTAGGATTGAAAAAATGTGTGATTCATTTTGTTCTGCGTGTTCTCGCAATATCTACTGTTCTGCATAGAACCTTCCCCTATGTATATATGCTTAAATGTAGACTGAGCACCTCCTAGATGGAGGTTCAGGTTCAAGTGAAGGCACTAGAACACCGCCACAAGTCCCATTATGACACGCGATGGGATGGAAAGTGGATTGGTAAACCAAGAGCATGGTGATGGAAGGAAGTAGAAAGAGACGCTGCATTTCTTGGGAAGTGTGGGGTTCATGTGAGTACACTGCTACAAGTGATATGGGTTCGGTTGGATTAAAATAGGAGGCACGTACACTATAATTTGGTGATGGTCTGGATTCAAGTGGGTTGGGACATTTATCCCCCATTCACCATAATATTTATGAAGCTTTTTGTAACGATATGAATTTCTATTTAGAAATTACTAATAGGGTGTCTGCTCGATGCGGTGGGAAACACAAAATTTTTTGTTTGTTGGGTTTTGAGTCTCCACTGCCACCAAAACCAAAATTATGATTACGGGGATTTTAAAATCATCTGGCTATGTTATTGCTGGCCATTTGTTCGGGTTTTTCAGTTATCTGTCAAACCAAAACCTTTGGCATGGTCTATTTTTTTTAAACTTTTTTGTTAAAATTTGAAATCAAACCAAGATAAATATGTTACAACTAATGAGATAAATATTATACTCTTTTAGTGAAAATAATATGATATAACCTTAAGTAAAAATATTAAGTCTTTATAGCAATACTATCCTCAACCGAAGTAGTCGGTTGTTTGCTTAGAAATAATAAAATTAAGGTATAAATACATGAAACGGTTCAGTTCTGCTCGATTAATATCAAATACATGAACCAAATGTATAAAAGCTAGAAATATATGAAAATATGAATGATTTGATTCTCTTCGATTAATTTTGGTTAAACGAGGGTACAAAAAAAACCAATAACCGAATTTTGGTTGATTAGTTTTCGGTTAATCGATTTTTAGTTAATTCAGTTTTTTGTTGATTTCAGTTAGATTTCGTCTATTTTCGGTTCGGTTTTGGTTAATGATCCAGTTACTTACCCTAGATATTGTTAATCACGCAACATATCAACTTATTTTGATTAAAAATATATATAGCATTGCTATACTCAAAGTAAGGAGAATAAAATGCTCGTTTTAATGGTGTATTTTTTTAAATATTAATATACGAAAAAGTTAAGTATGTTTAAAAATCGTGAGGGTGGTTAGTTTTTTATAAGGAAATAAAGTGTAACTAATAATTAATTATCTATAATTTTATTAAAGATAGGGAATTAAAGTGTAACCATAATGAGGGGATTAAAGTGTAATTAATGTAGAAAGACTACTTTACCCTTATTTTAAGTTATACCTTATGCATTAAATCAAAATAAAGTAACTTTAGGTATCTTATCATGTTATTGCCTCATGCATTATATAGTACTAGTATGGTGCCCGCGCGGTGCGGTGGAGGCGATACTTTGCATTGCGACACTCGTTTCTGATAGTTTTCTTATGCGTATAATATTTATGGTAGCATTATTGTGGTGGATATATATCATAAGTGTTACACATGTCTAGTAATTATTAAATATAGAACTAGGTTAGAACCCCGTGTAATACACGGGTTGAATAAACGTAATTTTATATACCAAATAATAAAAAATATATCTTTAAAAACCTCGTTTATTACACGGGTTGAATAAATCTAATTTTATATACCAAATAATAAAATAATATGTCTTTAAAAACCCCGTTTATTATATGGGTTGAATAAATGTAATTTTATATATTAAATAATAAAAAAGTTATATCTTTAACAACCTCGTGTATTGTACGGGTTGAGTAAATTTAATTTTATATATTAAATAATAAAAAAAGTTACATTTTTAAGAACCTCATGTTGTTGTATGAGTTGAGCACATGTAATTTTATATATCAGTCAATAAAAAGTTATATCTTGTTATATCTTTATAAACCTTTGTGTTACATGAATTGGACAAATCTGATTTTATATACCACATAATAAAAAGCTATATTTTTAAAAAGCCGGTGTATTACACGAGTTGCATAAATGCAATTTTGTATTGTAAATAATAAAAATATTATATCTTTAAGAAACCTATTTTATTACACGGGTTGAATGAATTTAATAAAAAAAATTAAATCTTTAAAAAAACAAACGAATATACTCGATATATGATGGATGGGGTGATTGCGGTGATGGTTCTTATAAATGCCACGTAAACGTAGTGAATACTGTACTTGAGTTGAGAGTTGAACACGAAAATAAAAGTATAGAACCAATAAACATTGATTAATGTTTTTGTTTACCCTTTATAAAGATTTTTGAAAAGTTCTACCCTTAACTACTTTAGTTTAATAAAATAAATATGTCATTTACATTATAAATAATTTTGAAGTCTAATAAATATTTCAAAATATTATATTATCTTCTATACGAATTGTTTAAATTTATATTAGATTTAATTTTATAATTATCTGTTAATTAATATTATTTATCTATAATTAAGTAGGAGAGAAAAATTAGATGGCTTCAATGAATGACATGTGTCCCTCTGTTGGTTTCTTTTATTATAGTAGATAGATTTAAATTATCAAGTACTTTAAGAAACCATTGATGCAATAAAGTAACACACGAATAAGAAAAAATAAGTCTTAAACATAAATAAAAGTTATATAAAGTAGCACATGAATAAGGAAATATAAGTCTTAAACATAAATGTTGAAAATTAAAAGCTCAAGTGTCAAGTACTTTGCATCATGATGAGATCAATTTAGTAATCATACGGCTTAAATATCTAAAGGATGTCATTTATATTGTCACACCACCATTTGTCATCATCGAGATGAGCGTCCTCCAGAATTTCTTGTATCTCTTCCCGTTTGATTGTTACATCCTTTGGAGGATGAGTTTCTTCTCTGTTCTCCTCTTTAAATGATACATCAGTAGTGTAGTATATGGAGCAGTTTGGGAAACTGATAAAAATGTTAAGTATTTTAGTTACATAACTTATTATGTTATCGTTAGATATAATAAATGATAGAAAGGCAGATACCTGACACACCTTTCATTTTGCTCTCCGTCTTATCCATAACAAATTCTTAATCAATTTGTAAGAGAAAAATAAATAAGTGAGTAAAGTAGACCAAAGTGAGTAAAATAATAACATAGAAGAATAGTTCAAAGTTATACATGAAAGAATAGTAAAATAATAACATCATGTAACTATATTTACAATGTAATTGCGTAAACCACCATATGCATAAAAATATAGTTAAGTGTGAGCATAGAAGAATAGTTCAAAGTTATACATGAAAGAAAATTGAAGTACCTGTAAACCAAGAATTCTAAAGAACAAGAAATTTTTTGAAGTTAGAAAAACTAATGAATAACTATACTATATATAGAACCTATAAACTAACGAATTGAATAACCTGTAACTTTCTTCAACTAACTAATATTATCTATAAGAATAATTTTGAATTTATAATCCCTAAAAATATGCAACACAATCTAGTATGTATCTAGTGAAGTAAAAAACTTTTTTGCAACTAACTACTCTGAACTATAAGAGTAAAGCTTAAACTTATTATTCCTTACTTATCTATAAGAGACTAAGAGTATACAGTTTGAACTTATTATCCCTTAAAATTGCAACACAATCAAGTAAGGTTGAAAATTTCTGGATTATTTTTTTGTTACTTTTTATAAGCCTTTTTTTTATAAAAATACATTATTTTATTTTTTTTTTAAAATAGAATGTTTTGTGTATCTCAAAAATAAAATAAAAAACTATTTGTTTTACACATATAAAGTTTTATTTTTTAATAAAAAATAATACTAAAAGATAAAAAAACAAAAGATAAGTTGTTATAGTTGTAAATTATGTTTATTTTTTGGTTAAACTAGTTTTTTTTTGTCATCATGCGTTGCGGCGAAACCGAGCAAATGATAATGTAAAACAAATATTATTTGAAAATAAAGCATGTTGTTTAGAAAGCTAAACCATTATCATCGTACTGTTTTATGATACCAAATAAATACTTTATTATAAATATAATTTCGTTTTTAACAAAACTTATAACGGAATGTTCGGGAAAAAATCAATCATAACTACGTACTTAAGTTTTAAGAAAAAGTTATAAACGTATAATATTAAAAAATTATCAAATTAATCGATAATATATGTTCTAAAAAAGAAAAGAGAATTACTAAAAAACGGTATAGGAAATATATGGTTTTAAAAAAGGAAAAATAATTAAAAATATGTTATTAAAAAAATAAGAAAAAGCTATATATTATTATAAAATTAAAATTACTATTCATCATCCTTCACAAACAATATATATAGTTGCTAAGTTTTTAAATTGTTTTTCTTTATTACTATTATCACTACTGTCTACTGTTATAACGTTCATAACTTTTTTTAAATATCCACATAGTACTCATACAATTAACTTTAAAATTGTAAAAATTTCATTTTTTTATTTAAACAAAAAAAAGTAATTGACTCTTAAATAAGTTTTAGACCTTTACCTTCAAGTGTAAATTTCATTTTTTATAAATATAAAAAAATCTATTTTTATAAAAATTAAAAATTATAAAAAATAGGATGTTAAGAGTTTATATCTATAAGTATACATATAAAATTCAAATAGGATGTTAGTAGTTAATATAGAAGCACACATATAAAGGTCTAAATTTTTAAAGAATAGTGTAAACTGGACAAACCCGAACAAGGTACTGTTGTACGTTTTAATCCACACAACAGTTACGGTTGCAATTAAATATGTGTACGTAAAACGATATTATTTTATAGTGCTTACTATTGTTCAACCTGCTTATCCTTTAAAATAAAATATTATGGACACGTAATAATATCTTTTGTATACACATGTGGATCTTCGACTAAAAAAACGAAATGCAAATAACCTGCTAAAATAGACAAAAAGGTTATTCCATTATTTAGGGACATCATCTAATTCAAACAAGTGTGTTTTAGCCTATTAAAGGGTTCTCTTTTTCATTACGGCCACATACCGGTTCATTAGATATAAACCAATATTAGATTGAGAAAACTAATAAAACATTATTTTAATGAAACCAATTAGATAAAACAAGTGAGCTTGTTTGATGTCAATTCACTAGCTGCTAACCCATGCAAGTGTGTGCACCCAACCAAGTAAATACACAAACGTACAGAATACGAACAAAGCTCACATTAAACCCGTATGTGCAAGGTCTTGAAATTTTATCTAGTTGTCGGAACAAATTGGTGAACAATCTTAATCAAACGAAATCAGAGTGAAAAGGGTTGGAATATTATTAAATTGATAATAATGACAACAATGTAGAGAGTCTTGAGCATTTGAAATCTGATAAGACGCATTGCTTTAATAACTTTTACACTAATGCATCATCTACTTGTACATTTTAATCCGCACAACAATACTGACCAAGACAACTATCGAAACGTCGGCAAAAATGAGTAGGTCATCACGATACATTTGGATTTTTTTTAAAAATTATAGTTTATAAGATATGATAAAAATACGTAAAAGAATTACACGTTTGTTGTGGAAGGGGAAAACTGTAACTAACTATCCATAATTTTGTTGAAATAAAGGGATTTAATTGTAAAAATACGAGTGATTAAAATATAATTAGTGTTTAAAGACCAAGTTAGCCTCATTTTAGGGTTGTTTTTATAAATAAAGAGAGAAGAAGTTCTTATTTTCTGGTATCTTAAAATATCCCTCCCCCATTCATTATAATATAGCATTGTTGGGATTGAACCCTAACAAAGGAACAGATAATGTAAAGCCAAAACCGGATCTCATCAGTGGACCATCAATAAGCAGCAGTTTATCCTATGCTCTCCCCTTGACAGTGGTTATCTAACAGCTGATGGATCTTAAGTGCTGCTCAACTACAACAACTGATAAACCAAACTCTGATGATTATCCAACGACTGCTGAAGACAAACACTGATGCTCTATCTACTGCTGTTTCCTAAGTACTGCTGAAGACTCAAGCACTGCTCTCTCAAAGACTGATCACCTTTGAAGATTGCACTGAAGATTCAACATCTGTGCTCAGGCTACAACAGTGGAACGTGAAGCAGTAGTTTTTCTTAGTTTTGCATTTTACTACTTATCAGATGTTACATGCCAGTAGTTTGTATAGAACAGTGTTTATAGTTTGTTAGGTCGTTAGATGTCACTATCATGGTGACGTCAGCTGAAGCTCATCAGTAGTTTGGTTTGCCTATAAATATGACAGTATTCTGTACTGTTATACTTGATCGTTTTGAGTGAGTTCTTCTCCTCAATTCAATCCTTTCATCTTGTGCAACCAGCTCTGGTGTATCAGGCTGAAGGGGAGTTTAGATTGTAAGCTTGCATTGTAATCTTTTGCTTTTATGTAAATCTTTTGACTCAATGAAAAGCAATTGTTTATCAATCTATACTTTCCTTCGATTGTGTTTACAAAGTTTGCTACTCATTTCCGCTGCACTTATATCATTTCATATGTTCTGATTAATCGTTTTATGTAGGGGTGCAAACGAGCCGAGCTGAGCCCGAGCTCGACCAGGCTCGAGCTCGAGCTCGTTTAACATATGAAAGCTCGAGCTCGAGCTCGGCTCGATTCGAGCTTTATTTCTGAAGCTCGAGCTCGGCTCGAATGTAATTCTTCAAGCTCGAGCTCGGCTCGGGCTCGACTCGTTTAGTATTTTTTAATTAATTTATATTAATAATAATTATTATTATATATATAACTTAGTTATTTTTTATATTTATATAAATGGTAATTATTATTATATAAATATATGTTTAATATATTAATAAAAAATATATATAGAAAGCTCGATTAGGCTCGCGAGCCGGCTCGAGCGAGCTCGGGCTCGGGCTCGTTTACTAAACGAGCTTGTTTTTAGGCTCGGGCTCGAGCTCGAGCTCGTTTAAGCTCGGCTCGTTCGAGCTTTTTTTCGAGCCGAGCTCGAGTAGCTCGCGAGTAGCTCGGCTCGTTTGCACCCCTAGTTTTATGCAAACAAACACAATCATGACGGCCCCAGATCCTAACAATTGCTATCAGAGCTTGGACAGTCAAATTCGATCTAACAATCAATTTGACATAACAGTTCAGCTCAAAAGTTATTGATACTAAAGGATTGGTTGTATTCAGTTGAAAAACAGAGTAACGAGTGAATCATGGTCAAAATGGTTATTTAAAAACTCTGTAAATCAACCAAGATGTCATATGACACACAAATCTCACACAACAAGTGTTTTCATGCATATGTCACTCATAGTTTTCAGATCTGTAAAATATCTGATAAACTATGGGATCATTCGATGTTTTCAAAATTGAATTCAATTGTTGTTTTGATATTTGTGATGTTTTCAATAAACACTAAAGTATGGACCTCAGTTCAGCAAAATTTGTGTTCATCTAAAACAATAGAATACTGCTGACATAGAAAAGAGGGAATAAAACTTTAGTCAAAATCTCTCATGTGCTCAAAGGTAAGTTGAGTACCTTCAAAAGGACCAAATCGACTTTGTCTAAAACACATTGAGAAAATAAGGTGTCAAAACTGTCCTAATCATAGGTAATATGAGATCTATAATAAAACATGATCGAATATGGTCAGATCTCTCAAAACATTGCTTCAAAGTGATTATGGACAAAGTATGTTCAAAATATAATCTCCTAGTGAGTATTTCTGAACATATGAATAAAAAGGGTAAAACGGGAAAAAGAAAATGAGCAAATCTCAAAGTGTGGCTATCTCAAAACTTTTGAAATCAAAAGAAAAGAGTATAAACATAAAACACTGTTAAGGTTAAAATTAGATCACCAGTGGTCATCTGCAACTGTGTGCATTCATCAATGCAGAAATTGTCCTGGTAGCAATGGCATCTCCAGTGATTATGCTTAAAAGAAACTTTCAATCAATTGACAAGTAAATGACCCAAACAATAGTCAAAATAACTTGAGAATAATATGATCATGAATTTACTGGAAAATTGTCGGATCCTTTTGATTATTTTCAAAACTTCCTTTGATTTTTGTTAAGGTGTTTTCCTCTAAAAAAAACCAGATGTATTTTATTTTTTTAAAATATATTATGATCTTTTACTCATTTTTTTATAGTAAAAGTTCAACTCTGGTCTGGATGTAATTACCTTATTTTTGTGTGTAATTACTATCCCTAAAACTGGTCAAAAGGAAATGACACACATATCAAGGTCATGTTAAGCTCAAGTTTGGTAGTAATAGATTAAAAATTGATTGCAAATTAATTCTGAACTACAGAGACACTCATGCTCTAGTTCAAGTAATTAGAAGCAAAATGAGTTGTTTAGTAGTAAAAAGGACTCATCATCTGGGATGCTAAACCACTGTCTGAAATAATAGACAGATGGCAAAACCTTGAACAAAATTTCTGAAGATAACTGCTGACAATTTAATCTTGATATTATACATCTAAAATGTGTATTGTTAAGAATAGCATTTCTGGTACTCAACAGATGATAGACAAGAGATTGTGCTTTTACAAGAACAAATCATTTTCTACATCTGAACAAACAGGTGCTAAAAGTATTTGTCAAAAGTCAAAACACTGCTGCACAAACAGTTGTTAAAAATGATTCTCATTTTTTTTATACACTGTTGTATCTAAAATGCTGTTGTGCCTTAACATCTGCTCTCTAAAGTCTGTCCACTGCTAAAGTGTCAACCTCTGTTCTTCAAAAACACTGATGTTTAAAATCATTGTTTCATCCACTGTTTCATTTTTTTTACCGTTGTAACTACTGATGCTTGATCCATCAGTAGTTGTTAAAACAACTGTCTTCCATCATTTACCATTTCATCAGATGTTTGTCACGTGGTCAGTTTTTAGCCTTCAGATCAAAATAACCGCTGCCACACCAGCAATCACTTTTTCCCTAAATAAAACCCTGATTAAATCCAAACAGAGGATTACACTGTCGAATTGAATTCCAAAACATTCTCTTCACAAAGCAGTTTCCCTCTCATAACTCCAAAAAAAAATATTCTTCAATCTTCTTCATCAAAAATGACGAAACCAAAATCGAAAACAAAATCAAAACCATCATCTTCCTCCACAACAGCAGATGCCACTCAAATGGCCACTGAAACACCGGAGATTCGCTACAAAGCTCCACACAACTATGTAGGTATACTCACAAAACCTACCGATAACCACACTTTCGACTCCATCCTTGACATCCTTTCTGCATCAAAGTACAAAACTTTGATAACAGCAGACGCTCCTATTTACCTTGATACCCAGAGAGAGTTCTGGAAAAATGCCACCCTTGAAAAACAAGGAGATATCATCGCTGCCGTCAACTCCTCGATACAGGGTAAGAAGGTACAAATCTCACCAAAATCCATCTCTGAAACCTTTAAACTCGATGATTTGAAAGGAAAAACCTCATTTACTAAAGACGAGTTGGTAAAGGATTTCATGAACATGGGCTATGCAGAACAACCAAATAGGGATACCCTACAAAAGGGTTACTTCCCTTCTACACCCAGATTTTTATTCCACACACTGCTCATGTGTGTTTCTAATAAAACAACGTCTTTTAATGAGATACCAACAAAAATCCAATGCCTGGGGTATGCAATTTTAAACGATAAAAACTATAACTACTCCCAGGAAATATTTGATGATTTGGTAAAGAACGTTGATAATAAAGCATTTCTACTCTTTCCAAGATTTCTAAGCTACTATTTTGAACAAAAATTTGTAGAGAAAGATGCAGAATTGCCCAAACAAGGTGTCTCATTTAAAATAAACTGTTTAACAATTGAAACATTTTCAAGAATGATGGCACCAATAAAATTAAAAACAAAGGAGGCAGAGCTGGTTCTAGAAACTGCTACTGAACCTCAAGCAACCACTGCTGAGCCCACTGCTCCAGGTGATCAAAGTAGCACACCCACTGCTTTGAAACCAACACCTGCCACCAAAAAGACCAAAAGAAAAACATCCAGAAAACCCACCACCAAACCCACACCAAAGGCAACTCTGGAAGATGAGATCCCAGAGTCAATGCCAGTGATAACACAAAAGTCACAAGAAACCACTGCTGCTACTTCCTCCCAGCAGTTGGAAGAAAGATCTCAACCCCAACCTATCACAAAAGGATCAGGTTGTAAGCACAGGGACACCAAATTATGAAGCTCTGTATCCACTCGGATCCATCTTCCACAGTCCTGATCCCAAGGACATGTCTCTTTCAACACCCATACCCTCACCAATCATATTGCCACAATCAATAATACCCCTGTTGCATGCAGTTGATATGGCACAGACACAAACCAGTTCCTCTCTATCACCTATTACTGAGAGTATACCTCCACAAGTGACTGGGTCTGATGCTCATACCTCTGCTACCCCAGCAACAACTGAGGAGGTTACACCCCCTGAGTTACAAGTAACTCTTGGTGGTAGTTCAAGTGGAGCAGCAACTACAACTGATGGATCAACAGATCTTCAGTTGGACAGTTGTTACATTACTAAGACTCCCTTGAAGGCAATTTCTTCCATGGCAACATCGGTAACCACCAGTGAGTTAACTTTAACCACCGGTACCATTAAAGGTTTATCGGTTGCTGAAGAAAGAAGTCCCCAGTACCAAGAAAAAGGGGCATCAACGGATGATTTTTGGGACTCTGTTCCTAAGTCACACATTGATACAACCACTGCTGGTGGGGATTCAGATGATCCTGTTAATTCAGGTGATGATTCAAAACACAATGAATTGACGGCCAGAGTTGAAAATCTGGAATCTTCAGTTGCAGAGATAAAAGATATGGTGCAGCAGCTGATAAAAGCTCAAAAAGCCCAATCATCTGCTCCTCCTGCTCAAGCACCTGCTTCACAAGCATTTGCTGCAAATGAGCTTTCGAATATTTTCCAACCAATGCTTGAACAACAGCAACAAATGGCTGATAAAAAGCATGCTCTTCAAGTACAAATGCTGACCAACATGGTGGAATCAAGGTTCAAAGACACTCAAGCAGACATCAAGGCTATAAAAGCTAGCATACAAAAGATTGCTCAGAGTGAGAAAGTTCCATCTGCCATCTTCTTCATGGATACACCCCTGGCAGATAATGCCAAAAAGGGGGAGAAAATCAAGCTGAAAAAGAAAGGTATAGAAGATGGGTTGTGCATTGAACCAGAAAAACCCAAAACCTCAAAAACTTCAACTCAAACAGCTGATACAACAGTAGTTACAAAAACTACTGTCTGTAGCCAAACAGCTGCCATCTCATCAACACACACACCTCCAACACACACCACCTCAACACAAATCACCACAACTACTGTTCCACCACCACCACCTGTGTCCACAACACAAAAACCACCATCAAAATCAAAAACCACCAAACCATCATCACCCCCTGCTAAAAGGCAGAAGACAACAGATGTTACAACATCTGTTGTAATGGCAACAGTGGTTGAAACACAAGTTGTTTCAACTACTGCTAGTCAACCACTGATCACCACCCAAACAACTGCCACAATAACCCCTGCTCAAAAGCAGAAGACATCTGCTGATACATCAGTAGTTGTGATGACAACAGCAGTTGAGACACCAGTTGTTTCAACAGTTGTTAGTCAATCATCCACCATTGCTCTATCCTTTCCTATATCTCAACCAAAGTTCTTTAGCAGAAAAAGAAAGCCAATCACTGCCGATGAAGGGATACATGATCCGAATACTGAAAAGTATCCATTGGAGCTTGAAGCCATCAAAAATGAGATGAGGCAGTTTTATACAGAAACAGATCCCTCAAAAAGAAAATTCTCCTCACTCATAGGCTATATAGCTCCAGAAGATATAAATGATTATCTCAAGATAAAGGCTAGGCAAGCTAAAGTTAAAGCTAAGGTTGACAATGAAAATGAAAGGCTAAGCGAAGAAGGCATTGCTAATAGACTGGAGTTCTACCTTGCAAAGGTTAAGCAGATAGAAGAATTTGCACAAGAGCTAGACAAAGAAAAGGCTGATCAAAAGAAGAAGTTGAGAGAACAACTTCTAGCCTTCATCATGAAAGAAAAGTTTTATCCTACTGAAGAACAACAGTTTAAAGAATGGCCTTTAGTAGCTTTAAAGCATGAGGCTGAAAGGATCCAAAGAATCAAAAATGATCCTTCAAAGAAAAAGAATGCTCCAAACTAGAGTAAATACAAAAAGCTCATTGCTGACCTCACTGCTGAATATAAAGGAAAGAAAAAGGAGCTAGTGGATGCTAAGGTGGACACTGCTAAAGCCATATCAACATCTGTGCTCAGGCTACAACAGTGGAACGTGAAGCAGTAGTTTTTCTTAGTTTTGCATTTTACTACTTATCAGATGTTACATGTCAGTAGTTTGTATAGAACAGTGTTTATAGTTTGTTAGGTCGTTAGATGTCACTATCATGGTGACGTCAGCTGAAGCTCATTAGTAGTTTGGTTTGCCTATAAATATGACAGTATTCTGTACTGTTATACTTGATCGTTTTGAGTGAGTTCTTCTCCTCAATTCAATCCTTTCATCTTGTGCAACCAGCTCTGGTGTATCAGGCTGAGGGGGAGTTTAGATTGTAAGCTTGCATTGTAATCTTTTGCTTTTATGTAAATCTTTTGACTCAATGAAAAGCAATTGTTTATCAATCTATACTTTCCTTTGATTGTGTTTACAAAGTTTGCTACTCATTTCCGCTGCACTTATATCATTTCATATGTTCTGATTAATCGTTTTATGCAAACAAACACAATCATGACGGCCCCAGGTCCTAACAAGTATAGATAATATGAGTGATTAAAATATAATTAGTGTTTAAAAGACCAAGTTACCCTCGATCATTTTATGGGTGTTTTTATAAATAACTAGGTCATAACCCCGTGCATTACACGGGTTGAATAAATAAATTTTATATACTAAATGATAAAACAATATATATTTAAAAACCTCATTTATTGCACGGGTTGAATAAATGTAATTTTATTTATTAAATAATAAAAAGTTATATCTATAAGAACAATATTGTACGGGTTGAATAAATGTAATTGTATAACCAAGTAAAAAAGTTATATCTTTAAAACCACGTGTATTACACGGGTTGAATAAATAAATTTTATATACTAAATAATAAAGCAATGTATCTTTAAAAACCTCATTTATTGCACGGGTTGAATAAATGTAATTTTATATACCAAATAATAAAAAAATACATTTTTAAAAATATGTGTATTACACGGTTTAATGTAATTTTCTGTACTAAATAATAAAAAATATATATATCCTTAAAAAACCCCGTGTATTGTATGAATTGAATAAATCTAATTTTATACATCAAATAATAAAAAGTTATATCTTAAAAAACCTCATGTATTACATGGTCGAGTAAATGTAATTTTGTATAGTGAAAATAAAAATATTTAATATATTAACACAAAGTTTGGATTTCGTGATAAAATAGATTATTCTGTTTTTGCAAAATTTGTTAACGAAGTCTCAATAAATTTAACTCTTTATTTAAAACTCCGTAAATGTATAAATGATAAATAATATTAGTTAATTTTATTTTAAGTTTCGTAAAATCTATTTGATACCAAACTAAACAAAATATTCAAATATATAGTTAAGATCAAATTAGATAATTAAGTTTGAATTTAAAGTAAATAGATAAATATAAAAGTAATAATTAATTCAAATAAATAATATTATAAATGAGAAGAAGATTAAACTAAATAATAATTATCAATAAGATATTAAACCAAATAATATTTAGTAGGAGAGTTATTTATAATTAATTAAAAAGATTAAACTAAAATAATAATTATCTATAAGAGATGGCATAATATGATGACAAGTGTCTACAAAGTGGTTTTTTTTATTATATAGTAAAGAAGAGAGAAAAAGTTCTTATTTTTTGGGTATCTTAAAA
Organism: Helianthus annuus; assembly: GCF_002127325.2. Taxonomy (NCBI): domain Eukaryota; kingdom Viridiplantae; phylum Streptophyta; class Magnoliopsida; order Asterales; family Asteraceae; genus Helianthus; species Helianthus annuus. The sequence goes on from NC_035449.2 coordinate 145,911,296, forward strand.
TACCCCTCCGTGATACATTATAATATAGTATAGATAGATAGAATGATTGTATGTTGATAGTTAGTAGTTTATAATCGATCACTAAATAAAAAACGAGATAATCCAAAACCAAAAGAGGTCATGTGCATGGCCGGCCCAACCGCTTGATAGGTTTTAAGTTGCAAAAAAAATAAAGTCTTTCTCTATAAAACTATTGTATTGAACAATCTTTTTTCTTTTGGGCTGTTGGGGCCTGGGAGCCACGTGATGTGGAGATCAAAACCTCATTAATCTTTATAAGATGAATCTAAGTTCATCACTCCATGAGCTGCTCGTTTTTCATGTACACTTGGTGCCACAACCATTGAGAATTCAAATTCGCTGCACCTACGAAACAGGTTGAACTAATTCAATGCCTCTCGCTTTGACAACCATATCTCAATGAAAACGTCACAAATAAGTGTTCCTGAAACTCCTTCAAATTTTGGAACAAAAAAATGTGAGAACAGGAGGAGCTGCATCATACTTTTGTTGTAATCAAAGGCTTCTGTGTTTATTGATGTTTTAACTTCTTTCTGGCTTAAACAAAGATTCGCTTCTATTTCTGAATTTTCTGTTAACGCACTCCGGTTAGGGGGTAAGGGTGGTTATCACTCATCATTCACTCACAACTTCCAATCAAGTTCCGCCATGTCATCAAACATTATTCCATCACTCACAACCTTTTTTAGTGGAAATGTCCATCACTCACCACCACACCCAACAATTTCCCCACAACCAACAATTTCTCTCAAACAATCAAAACAATCACGCGTTAAAAATATAACGCGTTTTATGTTTGACGCGTGATCCATTGGAGTGGCGGTGGTATTTGGGAAACAATCACGCGTTATACAGAAACATCACGGACAAAAATACAACCACCCCGGTGGCCTTATAATAATAAAATTCGGAGAATGGGTGATTTCTGTTTTCGGTTCACTTTAGGATTTGTACTCGAGATAAAAGAATCCTCAGTGTGCCCTTTCCTGTACATCCTTCGGGATACTACTAAAAACCTTTTACATCCATTAATTTTTAAAGGCTTTCAAAGCTTGAATTTATAATATAAATATTTTTCCATTTAATTTTTTTAGTAAGTATTTGTGGTGAATCATGGTAAAAAAAATTGTAGTTTCTTCGATGGTATATGTAAGGTGTAAAGGTGTAAAGGAGCTGAGCCGGAATTTGTCTAAGCTTAAGCTTGGCCATTTAGAGGTCTATTTTTAATGCTTGAACTCGAATTGTGAGTAGTTAATTTCTAAGCCCAAGCTAGCTCAGCTCAAATAATGGTTATGCATATAAATAAGGAAAATAATTATATAAATAATACTTATTAAACAAGCTAAGTTCAGGGTTAAAAATGTAATAACTAGAGTAGCTCGAATTTCAGATATCTCTAAACAATTTGATGTTGAGCTCTTGTAAAATAAACGAATTGCGCCCCCACCTTAGTTGAGCTCAATCTAGACTCATTTACATTCCATAAAAATATGGAATTCATGTAAAAGAAGATGGATCAAAGAAGTTAAATTAAAAATATAAGACTAAGTGTAGTGGTTTAACAAAAGAGTTTGTTAAAGTGGCATGTCACTACTACTGCTACTACACGGGTGGTGAGCCTTTAACTACATTGACAATGAGCCTTTAGATTAAAGGGTGAGGTGGACAGGAGGCATGCTATACTACAGATAATCTAAACTAGTGTTATTAAATCCGCGCGTTGCGCGGTGGGTGGGTATCAGTTCGTTTAATTACGGTACTGACACTCGTTATAGCAATCAATTGAGAAAAAAAATCATGATATGACCAAAAATATACCAACACGGCGGGAATTTGATCGATATCGGTTTGTTTTGTTACGTTACCTACACTCATTACAACAACCCATAGAGAAAAAAATCTTGATATGATCAAAAAATACTGACACCTGAATTACATCGATAAAAAACAAAGGCAAGTTACATAATATATATAAAAGAACCACATAACACATGTATAAAACCACTAAATAATACATATAAAAAAACCTTTAAAACAAATATACTGTTCATTCACTTTATCTATTATTAGTGGTGGGTGGGTATCAGTTCGTTTAATTACGGTACTGACACTTGTTATAGCAAACAATAGAGAAAAAAATCATGATATAACCAAAAATATACCAACACGGCGGAAATTTGATCAGTATCGGTTTGTTTTGTTACGTCACCTACACTCGTTACAGCAACCCATAGAGAAAAAAAATCTTGATATCATCAAAAAATACTGACACGTGAATTAGATCGACAAAAAACAAACGCAAGTTACATAAGATATATAAAAGAACCACATAACACATGTAAAAAACCAAACACATGTAAAAAAACAGTAAGAACATTCATATCCATCCCACCTTATTTTCACCCTAAATTACACCAAAAAGCATTATATTTTCTCTCTTCTTTTCAATTAAATAATATTTTTATACCTTTATCATTAATTTTTCTCTCTCATCCACTCACAACCACTTTTAAAATATATTAAAAAATTATAGGAGGTGAACAGTGTCCCTCCAAATATATAGATGAACGGTAACATTTTCTCTCTTCCACTCACAACCACTTTTTATAGTTTTTATATTTTAAAAACACCACACACAAAATCAGATGTCATAAATGTGAATGCTCTAAATAACACATATAAAAACCTTTAAAATTAATATACTGTTCATTCAGTTACAAGAAATTTGGTGCTTTACCAACACAAAGTATGTGTGGGAAAAAGCATATAGTGTGTTGGTAGTTGTCTTTACCTACATATAAATTAAGTGTAATGATGTGTAGGCTCGTGACTGTGGATATAGGCCATTACCCACACATAAGTTATGTGTTGGTATATAGCAAGCTATACCTACACATATATGTGTGGCTAAAAGGCATTTATATGTGTGGTTAAAAGTACAACAATTTGTTTAGAAGGCATTTGACGTGGCAGGTGATGTGTCATCTGACGTGGCAAGTGATGTGGCATCTGACGTGGCAGGTGATGTGGCATCCGACGTGGCAAGTGACATGGCATCCAACGTGGCAGATGACGTGGCATGAATATATGTGTAGGTAAAAGTAATCTTATATGTAGGTAAAAGTAATATTATGTGTAAGTAAATGTTGAAGATGTGTTGGTATTGATCTTATTATGTGTTGAAACAAATGTAAACTAAAAGCCAGTAAAATCATACATAATGTCACAAACGTCACCATTGATTAATACATGAAACAAAGTGCCAATTTGATTAATACATGAAACAAATGTAAACTACAAGGCAGTAAAATCATAAATAATCAAAAGGCTTGTCAACTTAACAAGAGAATCAAGAGTTGGATCTTGACCATTGATGTGACCACCTAAAAAAACTGAGAGGATTTTTTTGTGATACTGATGTTTTTTGAATTCGATACTTTCTACAAAGAGCGGGAAAGTCATGTATGTAATAATCCAGGTAACCATCTTCACCTAAAATCTTTGAAACTTCACATAATAGAACAACAAGAAGACCTAAATCCCTGCAATAGCAAAGCATATATTATGTCTAGAATTCCAACACTGATAAAAACTATTGTGCCAAAATGAACTAAACATGAAGTGTACCTTCTGTGAAGATGATTAAGTTTCAGACTTTCATAAACTACATGTAGTAAATCAAGGATCTCTATCAAAGATTCGGATGAATAGAATGTATCCAGCTGTTGGGAAGCAGAACATGATTCATCACTTTGAAGCGACATTCTAGAAGAAAATCCACTCGTGAAATGAGATTTAGAATACTTTTCATGAAAGCTGCTGTGGAGGAGAAACTCCCATGATGCACCTGAATATGGTTGAGGAAGTTTTCTTTTTTTGCCAAAATTTCTAATATAATAGCAGAAAAAGACTCCCATTCAGAATCAACAGGAGAATCCACCCTAGATAGATATGCTGAGTCGCCATTTCCCCAAAGAAGAACCGTAAAGTGATTGTATAAATTAGCTTCAAGTCCCTCAGCCATCGCTGCAATGCAATCATTTGCTAATGATGAAGAAGGGTATCTACGAAACGTACATCTGAGCATCTATACAAACAATAAAAAAATTAATAGACCAAACTATGAAGAACGTGTGTCGTGATATTTAACAAGTGAACATATATGCATATAACCTGATATCAAACCTGTCCATTGTGTAAGATGACATTGACTCTCCCTTCAATAGCATCTGCCAATCCCACAACTTTCATATCTTGAAAAGTAGTTGGTGCTTCCAGTGGCTTGACATTATGTAAAACATCAGCATGCCCTTGAAGAACATATCTACGCAGGCATTGCTTACCTGACTAATACATTAAAAGAGTCATGCGGTTAATAAGCATATTATATAAGGTTGGGTAGTGATGAATTAACCTGCGGTATAAACTATAAAGTGTGGCTGAAATGACCGGTGGCAAGAAGAGAATGAGTGAAAGAAAAGTGAAATTAATAGAACCTTTTAACAGCCATTCAAATAAATGGCCATTGGTGTTACAATTCTCAAAAGTAGATACTATCCATATAGATTTTTAAATGAAAGGACAAAATTTATAACTTCAAGAAAACCACAAGGATGATCTACGTAATTTACTCTATTAAACATTTAACATTTCATAAGATAAGAAAAGCAAATGTTACTTTAAACTTTTGAGCTATGCAGTTAATGCGGTATAAAATCAGATATCGGTCAAGGACCGACATTTGAGATATAGCTTATCGCGGTGGGATATCGGTAATTTTATATATATATAGCAATTTAACACTAACAATTCAGTATACTCTCCTACCGTTAACAAATTAACTTTTTGCAACTTACAAAACAACAATTGTCGCAAGTAGGAAATAATTAAGACTTAAAACACCAACGATTTAACAATTAAAACTTAAAACACTAATAACAGCAATAAGAAGAATTAGTCCATCTGTTTTCTAACACCCGGATATTGATATGCCACCAAGAATAAGTCAAAGTCAACCACGGGTAAGTCAAGGAGGACACAACAATTATGGTTTCTAGGTCTTTTTCCTTAAATACACATCCAACATCAATTTGTGTTCAACATGAATAGAAGACACACCATTTTAAATGTTAGCCAACCTGATGGTATTACCAAATATGTGGTCTTACTTTAGCCATCCATCCTAACCCCACCCCCCCCCCCAAATACTCCTTAATGAAAAGCCATTTTAGAAGATGTTGTAACAAATATTACATGTCTACTCAATGAACCTTTTAAATTACTAAATTCTACATACGAAACAAATCCTAATAACTTTTGTAAGTATCGGAATACCTTCAAGAATAACGGTCTGAATCATTTAGGTCAAGGCACACCTCATTTACTTATACCAAGTCACTGGGAAAGTGTTCACTTCACAAAATTTACCAAATTTACCGGAGTTGAAGTTGTATGACAGGTAACCTGGAGCATGCCCATGTGAGATCAACACAACATGCTTCTGCATTTTCACCTAGCATTACTTTTAACCACAAAGATTAGTTGATAAACATTGTAATTCATTTGTGTTGATGTTGGGGAGGTAAATTTAGTGGCTCACCTCTTGCGTTTACTCTTGACAGAGGTTGAGGACGAAGGATTACTGTGCCAATTCCTTTTTCTTTGGTTGATGAACCAGTTGTTAATCTGCTTTAGTTGTAAGCCGGTTTCTTGTACCAGTCTTGCCTTGTCTTCCTCCTGACCAAATCAAGCGCTTTCATATAAGCGCTTTCATTTTAACTAATCTTTGTCGTTATAAATTATAATACCAGTATAATCATTTTCAAGAGATTTATGCACTTTGCTAATAAGGAGTTAGAGAAGCGTATGATAGTGGTATTACAAGTTATTTTTAATGAAATGGGTAAATATGATCAAAAGATATATCTATGACACTATATCAAAAGATATTGTGTGATATGAACTGTAACATAATTTATATTTTGACTTTTGAAAATTGACCATAAGCAAGTTTTGACACATGAAAGGAATATGAAGCTTACTGTAGGGTAAGGCCATTTGGAATGGGATTGCCACCATGCTTTCAAGAGGGAGGTGGTGTCTCCAGGCAGTTTCCCGGCTCGTCTTTTACGTGGAATTTCCTCTCTGATGTCCACAATTTTCTCCTTATATCCCTATTTAATCATGGAGAAGTGTCATCCAGTTAGAGCTAGTAAACACAAATCAGACGGGAAAATCGTATTATTACCTGCTTTAGCACGTGTTTGAGCTCTTGCCTAACCCGTTCCATTAAAGAACGCTCACTATCAGTTGGAAGGCCAAATCCCATACTGTCTGAAACATCGAGACCACCATCAAACATGTTAGTGTCACCACTTGCTCTTCATCGTCGTCGGACATTGTTGCTCCTGTACCCTCCCCAGGTGATACACCTATCCATACACCATATTCATTAGAAATAACCATTAATTAACCAGACTTGTTTATAAACATGTTTGAGATAGATTCAGATAAAGGTGCAACCATACAGGTGATCTAAAATAGCCATCATAAAAGTAAACTAACATCTAAAAGATATTTAAAATATTAAATATACAAAGATATGATTAATTACCTGTTAAGCTTTGTAATGATTTTTCTAGCTCCCAACAAGCCATGACTGCTTCCATCGCATGGACACGAACATGTTGCTGTAACTGTTCTTTAAATGACGATAGCAGTATAACATAATGTGCCTAAACAGAAAAAAAATTAAATAAATGATTATATGCTAGTAACAATAAAACGATAGACAATTGTCCAAGGTTTTGAAAGACGTGAGGCGCTCCAAGGCGTGTCGATCACAAATATCACAGATAAGCTTTATTTACAACCAAAAGATGCGTCTCTCTTATTTGTTTTATATATCAAGTTTTTTATCAATTAAATATTTCATAAGTTCTTCATCCCTTAAGTTCCTTTTACGTATCAACACCTTACACAGGGGTGGATCCAGCCACATTTGTGGTTTCCCAGAAACCCAGTGCATTTGGAAAAAAAACGGAAAAAAATATTGAGAACTTTGTAGAATTTAGAAAAAAATTAGTGATAATTAAAGAGAATTAACCAAAAGGAACTCATTAGAATAAAATCCTGCGCATCCGCCAGTAGCCTTACATACACTAGTTTTGACCCAGAAGTACATGAGGCACATAGGACATAGTGTGATGATATCAGAAATTCTTGATGAGGTTATAGAAAAAGGATTGTTTAAAGCGAGAGAGACAGGGGTTCCACAACAAGAGGAAAGTAGAAACTTAAAACATAAAAGAATTCCCTTATTTTGAGTGGAAAAAGCTTTAAAGGGGACTCCACAAATAATTACTCCTTCAGTCCTTTGGAATAATAACATCTTATCAATCAAAAGTATGAACTGAAACTATGCATCTTGCATAGAGTACCTGTATAAAGTTCACAGTTAAACCCCATCCCCCCTATGGGCCACTTTAGCCCACTAACCTGCCAAAAAAAGGTTTTTATGTAATCTATCAATAAAACTTCATCAGCAAAAAAAGATTAGTTCTACACACCTGATGCACTATATATCGTCAAAATATCTACTTGTAGAACACAAAGAAGAGCTTCAGACAAATCTCCCATACGACACCAGCAGGCCTAAACAACAGCAAGAATGAAGGCAACCAATTTGAACCCAGTTCGAATTCAAACCCTAATCCGATTTGTGCACCTCCAACTTCAACTACTCTAACCTGTTTATCAAAAATTGCAGCAATTAACTTCTAATTTAAGTCAAGAACGACACAATAACCTGCTATACTACATATAACTCAAGAAATTTGACATTTTAACTCAATAAATTTGTAAAGATAATACAAATTAGCGACAATCGAACACAACAAAAACACCTGGTGGTCCGACGGCGTTGCAGGGGTGGTTTGGCGAGGTGTTGCGGCGGCACAGAGGAGGTGGTCCGGCGTGAGTCTAGGGTTTGGGGGAGGAACCGGTCTGAGGAAATCAGTAATGGCGATGGTGTTGGGCAAGGTGGGTGTTCTTCGTGGGTTGATTTCGAAGCAGATGGGGGTTCGACGTAGGGTAATTGGGAAGCAGTTGAAGGTGTCGTGCCTTTTTTTTTGCTGTAATTGGGGTTTTGGGGGGAGAAAAGCAAAGGTGAGGGAGGGAAAAAGCCCGCCTTTTTTTAGGTATTAAAATCCAGGTAAGATAGAAGCCTGACCATTGGATCGTACCACTTATCAATGGTTAGATTGAAAGTGCACATGGATCAACCCATGTCGACCCTATTACTTTTAGGGGTAATAAACAGGTCGGGTTTGCGGGTTGACGGGTCCAACCCGAACTCGAAAATCGTCTCAATCATATGAATCCTAACACGACACAAAATTTCATGGGTTGACCCGAACACGACCCGTTCAACCCGAAGTTTTTAATTTTTATTTTTTTATTTGAAATTAGAATATTAAAATAAAATTTTACTTAAAAAAATAGAAATGTATATAATACAATTATATTTGAATTATAAAATCTTTTCCTAATTTCTCTTTTTAAATTATACTTATAACATAAAATACACACCTCATTTAATTTATAACATAAAACATATTGTACAAAAATATAATATAATATAAATGTATTAAACGTGTCAACCCGCCAACCGGACCCGCGTAACCTAAACGGGTTCAACTTGAAACTGACCCGAACTCATTTATATTAAAGTTAACACGCAAATTTCGTGTTAGGTTCGTATCATGTTTTTTGGTCGCGACTGTATTTATCACCCCTAATTGCTCTTGTCCCATCTAAAGAAGTCATCCCTAAAGGAGAGATTTCTTGTAGTGGATGTCGTCAATTCGTCGAATCTTAGTTGCCGAATCACTCGTTGTCGTCTATGGTCAGCATGATAGTGCCTACCACCACTTCCAGAGCAAGGCAGCAAGCTGTCACTGATGTTGTTACTACTGGATCATCGTGCACCCGTCACACCACCATTACGACTCCACAATTTGGTATCAGTTGTGCTTATCAATCCTAAACACGCCACTTTCTCTTCGAGAGAAGCAAAAAAGGTTGTATCAAACGTGTACCAACCAAAGTTTGCCATGTGGATGAAGGATAGTATTATCAATTCCTGTCCGGTACTAAAGATAAGATCTAAGTGAAATGTCATAATATATATACATATATATATATATATATAAGTTTGAAGAATATATAATTATAATTAATATAAATTAATAAATCAAATAGGAGCCAAGTCGGAGCCTAGCTTGAAAAATTACCAACAAACCAAGCTTGAGCTTTAGATGGAGCTTGGAGCCCTCATAAGTTATTTTATATGTATCCAATATCTATACATATTGTACATTTCTAAATATGTGTAGGTATTTATTTTGCCACATCACCTTATAAAAAAGATTTAAATATGTATTTTATATGCATTCAATATCTACACATATTGTACATTTCTAAATATGTGTAGATATTTGTTTTGCCACGTCATCAAAAAATATATATTTACTTATTTTATATATATCTAATATCTACACATATTGTACATTTAAACATGTGTAGGCATTTAATTTGCCACATCATTTAAAAAAATACATATTAACTTAGTTTATCTACATATTTTTTTTAAAAAAAAAATTATGTGTTGGTAACCATAATCATTTATCTACACATATATTAGTTTTTTACATATGTGTAGATAATTTACCTACACATGATGAAAATTTGCCACATGTGTAGGTAATTTAATATTTAATCGATTGCCAATTTTGGGGGGAAATTTTCCCACCAACACCAAGTGTGGCTAAAATCCATTACCAACACATATTAAGTGTTAATTATATTAAAAATATATTATCAACCATTACCCACACATATACAAACATGTGTAGGTAAATACCCACACATTTACATATGTAGGTAAATTATGTGTGGGTAAACACCCTAATTTCTTGTAGTGTTTAACCTAACTACCCTTTCTTTTACCATCCGAAATTTATCTATTTGTCTTTCTCAAATCATCCCAGGCCCAATTCATGTCTTTGTCTCCCAGACATACAAGAAAACAAAATGTTGTCCTCTCTCTCTCTCCAAGTAACTTCAATAACTTGTAGAATAAGGTTTTCCACGTATGTTAAGGGCGGAAGGGCGCTCCATCTGTTAAAATAATTTTCTCTCTACTTTAGTCTTACTCTGTCATGTCAACTCTCATTTTCACTTCTTTTTTTGTACTCAAACATAAGGGGTACTCTACGTGATGGAGTAGTCTATTTCATTTTTTTATTTTTTATTTCTAAAAATTATGCATAATATTAAAACATATTTTACACTAAATAGAATAACATTAAAGTAGAAAAAGACATTACATTAATTCAAAACTAGGAAAATATAACATAAAACATAACTAAAAATTAGAAATTACATGACCAATTTGTTATAATATAACAAGGATTAACACAAGATTAGTGCTAAAACTTTAAGAACTTTAGAAATGTTATAAGAGAAAGAAGAAGAGAGTTGTATAACTTATAAAAGTGTATACATGAGGTGCATTTTTCCTTCTACCTTGAGCTAGTATTTATACTACAAAAAGATTAACTATTTGGTGGACAAGGTTAACTATTTGGTGGACAAGATTAACTATTTAGTAGACAAGGGTTACCCATAAGTTTGACAAAGAGTTCATCCACTTGCTTGGGTAAAATCTTAGAGGTAAATCTTGATCTTCATGGTAAACTTTTATATATTCATAACACAATTATATTTTTTCGTTATCTCGCGTTCTCGTCCTAGAGTAAATGGTAACATCTCTGGTAGAACACTGTCGTGTGGCATCAACGTTTTTTTTGTTTATCCATTGTGTGTTTGGTTTGTATTGTTTGGTTGTGATTGGTTTGGTTTATGAGAAATGATCTGCGAATGGTTGTATTTAAATAATAAAATGTATATTTTTTTCTGGAGCCAAACGGCTTTACAGCCATTGGGGGTTGTTGCGACGGTCAAAAAAAGAAGGAGAAACAAGTGGTGAATGCTCCACGCCTCTTCAAGATAACCGGGTGGTCACCGGGGTTGCCGGCGGTGTTCCCGCCAGGTGACTTGTCACCGTTTGCCTTCATCGGGTTACGCCCCGTACACTCTAAGCTAGTTTATGTACATATATGCATGTTATATCTTTTTCATTTGAATGTATTTACATATGTACATGTACTACTGCTACTACACGGGTGGTGAGCCTTTAACTACATTGACAATGAGCCTTTAGATTAACACTCTGTTTCCGAGACTCATTTAACAGGGGGAGAGGAGGGAAAAAAGATGAAAATATGAAAAATCATGTTCCCGAGTTTCATTTAACAGGGGGAGGGGAGGGAAAAGGGAAGAAAATATGACCAAATATAACCATATATTCATCCTCCTAAATTGGAGAGATTAGGAGAGAAAATTTTCCTTCCCCTCCCCTCCCCTCACCTTCCCCTGTTAAATGACTCAGGAACATAGTGTAAAGGGTAAGGTGGACAGGAGGCATGCTATACTACAAATAATCTGAATGTAATGTAATGTAATATAGGTATTTTAACGTAACTACCCTTTCCTTTACCATCCGAAATTTATCTATTTGTCTTTCTCAAATCATCCATCCCAGGCCCAATTCATGTCTTTGTCTCCCAGACATACAAGAAAACAAAATGTTGTCCTCTCTCTCTCCAAGTAACTTCAATAACTTGTAGAATAAGGTTTTTCACGTATGTTAAGGGCGTAAGGGTCGCTCCATCTGTTAAAATAGTCTTCTCTCTACTTCAGTCTTGCTCCGTCTTTCCCTCTGGGGGTAGGAAAATCATGATCGGGAATGTAATTTTATTTATTAAATAATAAAAAGTTATATCTATAAGAACAATATTGTACGGGTTGAATAAATGTAATTGTATAACCAAGTAAAAAAGTTATATCTTTAAAACCACGTGTATTACACGGGTTGAATAAATAAATTTTATATACTAAATAATAAAGCAATGTATCTTTAAAAACCTCATTTATTGCACGGGTTGAATAAATGTAATTTTATATACCAAATAATAAAAAAATACATTTTTAAAAATATGTGTATTACACGGTTTAATGTAATTTTCTGTACTAAATAATAAAAAATATATATATCAAATAATAAAAACCTCATGTATTGTACGAATTGAATAAATCTAATTGTATACATCAAATAATAAAAAGTTATATTTTAAAAAACCTCATGTATTACATGGGTCGAGTAAATGTAATTTTGTATAGTGAAAATAAAAATATTTAATATATTAACACAAAGTTTGGTTTTCGTGATAAAATAGATTATTCTGTTTTTGCAAAATTTGTTAACGAAGTCTCAATAAATTTAACCCTTTATTTAAAACTCCGTAAATGTATAAATGATAAATAATATTAGTTAATTTTATTTTAAGTTTCGTAAAATCTATTTGATACCAAACTAAACAAAATGTTCAAATATATAGTTAAGATCAAATTAGATAATTAAGTTTGAATTTAAAGTAAATAGATAAATATAAAAGTAATAATTAATTCAAATAAATAATATCATAAATGAGAAGAAGATTAAACTAAATAATAATTATCAATAAGATATTAAACTAAATAATATTTAGTAGGAGAGTTATTTATAATTAATTAAAAAAATAAACTAAAATAATGATTATCTATAAGAGATGGCATAATATGATGACAACTGTCCCCAAATGGTTTCTTTTATTATATAGTAAAGAAGAGAGAAGAAATTCTTATTTTTTGGGTATCTTAAAATACCCCTCCATGAAACATTATAATATAATATAGATAGATAGAATGATTGTATGTTGATAGTTAGTAGTTGTTTATAATCGATCACTAAATAAAAAACGAGATAATCCAAAACCAAAAGAGGTCATGTGCATGGCCGGCCCAATCGCTTGATAGGTTTTAAGTTGCAAAAAAAATAAAGTCTTTCTCTATAAAACTATTGTATTGAACAATCTTTTTTCTTTTGGGCTGTTGGGGCCTGGGAGCCACGTGATGTGGAGATCAAAACCTCATTAATCTTTATAAGATGAATCTAAGTTCATCACTCCATGAGCTGCTCGTTTTTCATGTACACTTGGTGCCACAACCATTGAGAATTCAAATTCGCTGCACCTACGAAACAGGTTGAACTAATTCAATGCCTCTCGCTTTGACAACCATATCTCAATGAAAACGTCACAAATAAGTGTTCCTGAAACTCCTTCAAATTTTGGAACAAAAAAATGTGAGAACAGGAGGAGCTGCATCATACTTTTGTTGTAATCAAAGGCTTCTGTGTTTATTGATGTTTTAACTTCTTTCTGGCTTAAACAAAGATTCGCTTCTATTTCTGAATTTTCTGTTAACGCACTCCGGTTAGGGGGTAAGGGTGGTTATCACTCATCATTCACTCACAACTTCCAATCAAGTTCCGCCATGTCATCAAACATTATTCCATCACTCACAACCTTTTTTAGTGGAAATGTCTATCACTCACCAGTCACCACCACACCCAACAATTTCCCCACAACCAACAATTTCCCTCAAACAATCAAAACAATCACGCGTTAAAAATATAACGCGTTTTATGTTTGCCGCGTGATCCATTGGAGTGGCGGTGGTGTTTGGGAAACAATCACGCGTTATACAGAAACATCATGGACAAAAATACAACCACCCCGGGTTGCCTTATAACAATAAAATTCGGAGAATGGATCATTTCTGTTTTCTGTTCACTTTAGGATTTGTACTCGAGATAAAAGAATCCTCAGTGTGCACTTTCCTGTAAATCCTTCGGGATACTACTAAAAACCTTTTACATCCATTAATTTTAGGCTTTCAAAGCTTGAATTTATAATATAAATATTTTTCCATTTAATTTTTTTAGTAAGTATTTATGGTGAATCATGGTAAAAAAATTGTAGTTTCTTCGATGGTATATGTAGGGCGTAAAGGAGCTGAGCCGGAATTCGTCTAAGCTTAAGCTTGGCCACTTAGAGGTCTATTTTTAGGGTGAGGGTATTGGTACATCCCCCAAAAGTAGTGACACATCCCCCCCCCCCCCCCCCCCCCCGCAGCCCCGTATAAGACAATGAGGGTTGTATAGGGGTTGAGTGCATTAATTTTGTCAGAAAAAGTAAAGCTATACGCCCCTCATTGCCCTATTAGCGGTGTATTAGAAAGGTGGTAGTTAGAGCATTAAACCTTATACGCCTCTCATTGCTTTATACGCTGCTCATTGGTACTATAATCTCTGAATTTAAGGGGGTGTTTGGTTCGCGGAATGAGTTGGAATTGGAATTGTAATTTGTATAGGCATTAGAATTTGAAGGAATTGGATTTGGAATTTAAACATTCCAATTGGAATTGGAAATTGTTGGAATTGGAATCTCAATTCCATTTTTTATGTGTTTGGTTGTCAAATGAATTGGAGTCCATCACCCGGCACCCACAACCCCCGGTTCGGGTTGAAACGGTACGGGTGGAAACGGTCTGCTTCTAAAATGTTTGGATCGAAACGGTTCGCGTCGAAACGGTTCACACCGAAAGGGTACGGGTCGATACGGTTCGCGTCGAAACGGTTCGATTCGAAAGGGTACGGGTCGAAACGGTACGGGTCGAAACCGTTCGTGTCGAAACGGTACGGGTCGAAACGGTTCGCGTCGAAACGGTTCGATTCGAAAGGGTACGGGTCGAAACGGTTCGCGTCGAAACGGTACGGGTCGAAACCGTTCGTGTCAAAACGGTACGGGTCGAAACGGTTCGCGTCGAAACGGTACGGGTCGAAACGGTTAGCGTCGAAACGGTACGGGTCGAAACGGTTCGCGTCGAAACGGTACGGGTTGAAACGGTGCGGGTCGAAACGGTCGAAGATTCCAATGAATTTACTTTAATTCCTTCACATATAGGAAAGATTTTGAATTCCTTTAGTTAAAGGAATTTGAAGGAATTCATGCCTAATTCCAATTTCAATTCCAATTCCATTGTCAACCAAACACATGAAGATTGGAATTGGGATTCCAATTCCATCAAATTCTGTGAACCAAACATCTTAAGAGATGAAATTCAAATTCCAATTACCTTAAATTCTATTCAATTCCTGCGAACCAAACGCCCCCTAAGGTATATTGCTGACAAGACAACTGAGTTCAGACTGAAAAGGCTGAAAAGGTGATCCACATATACGCGCTCATGGCCTATACGCTGCGTATTGTTTCGAATTTTTTCCTTTTACCCCAAGCTTACGAGATTCATGTAATACAAATGTTCAAAAATCCCAAAAAAGTGACGAAAATGATAAAAATTTTCAAATAAACGGTCTGGTTAAATTAGATTCGAATCACGATGTCAAATTGGGACTTTGGATATTTTTTTGGTGAAAGTTCGAATGAGTCATACGTCTCCGAAAGCGTTTGGTTACCCGGCGTTGATCGAGGTGAGGAGGTGGTTTCCGTGCGTCGTTGTGATGAAGGGAGTGTGCGGCCCGTGATGCCTGATTTGAACCAGGTAAAAAATTCATATTGGCGTTATGGTTATTAAAGTATAACCATTAAGTTGTTTCAGGTCGTAGAGGAGGCAGGACCATCTTACGTGGCTCAAAGCTATCCGCAACATGCCGGAACTTACCATTCGCATCAGGAAGGGAGTGTGCGGCCCATGATGCCTGATTTGAACCAGGTAAAAAATTCATATTGTCGTTTTGGTTATTTTAGTCTAACCATTAAGTTGTTTCAGGTCGTAAAGGAGGCGGGACCAGCTTACGTGGCTCAAAGCTATCCGCAACACGCATACGAGACTTACCATTCCCATCAGGAAAACAACACAAGAAAAAGTCCGAGGAAGGTGCTTTTGACTTCGTGGAAGACGATAACGAAATCGAGAAAGGTGTTACACACTTCGAGGAAAGTGATCAAGACGAGGACGATGGTGGTGGCTGGGACGATGGTGGTGACGGGGACGATGGTGGTGGCGGGGACGATGGTGGTGGCGGTGACGATGGTGCTAATGACCCGAAAAAACAAGGAAAGGTATAACATAACCGTCACTTACGTGTTATTCGTTATGTATAATGTTTATTAAATTTTAGACCATTTTGATTTTGTATACGTGTTATTCGTTATGTATAGGTTTATTAGAAGGGTGCCTATTAGAATTTAGACAAAGTTGATCTTGTTTACGTGTTATTCGTTATGTATAATTTTTATTAGATTTTAGACAATGTTGATTTTGTATACGTGTTGATTTTGTATACGTGTTATTCGTTATGTATAAGGTTTATTAGATTTTAAACAAATATAGTTTTAAATATAGTTTTAAATTACCGTCGTTTCAGGTATTTGCGACACTTCACGAGTTAAAGAATTGGGCTTACAAAACAGAAATTGCGAAAGGTTACGTCATTGTGACCCAACGAATGGTAACAAAACCCGAAGATTCGTCAGCAAGGACAGTGGAGATATGGTTGCAATGCGACCGTAGAGGCACATGCAAAAGTAAAGCAACAGTTCGGCGTTCTGGTAGCAAAAAGATTGGGTGTCCTTTTAAAATGATAGGGAAACTAGACGCAAGTAGTGGCAATTGGAGCTTAGTGGTGAAGCAAAAGGATCATAACCATGAGCCTGCGGTATTCTCGAGGGTCACGCGTTTGCGAGAAGGTTGACCCCAGACGAAGAATCATTGGTAGAGAGACTTTATATTCAAAACATGGAGCCTACGAACATACATTTAACCATAAGAAAACAAAACCCACAGAGCGTGTGCATTCAACGAGACATATAAAATGTGATAAAAAATATTAAAGTCAAAATGTACGGTGATCGGACTCCAATGCAGATATTGGAGCAAATGTTGCATGAAGGAAGGTATGTTTACCGCACCCGGGTGAATCCCGAAACAAATGCGGTCGAGGAGATTTTTTTGTTCATCGGTACTCGTACGTAATGTGGCGTGCTTTCCTACATGTGTTGATGATTGATACCGCTTACAAAACGAATGAGTATACACTTCCGCTTGTTCAAATTGTGGGTGTGACATCGACACACAAGTCGTTTTGTGTCGCTCATGCTTTTATCTTTAAAGAAAAACAGGATAACTTCTTGTGGGTCCTACAGAAGCTCAAAGGGTTGTTGGTAGAGGGTATGGAACCGCGCGTGATAGTAACAGATTGCGATAAAGCTTTGATGAATGCTTGCGATAAAGCTTTGATGAATGCTTGCGATAAAGTATTCCCAAAAGCATCCAAATTGCTATGTAGGTGGCACATCTCACAAAATATTCTAAAACACAACAAGGCAAAATTTGTAACGGCTGAAGAATGGAAAATATTCAAGCTTTCTTGGTCTCGATTGTGTAATTCTCCCACCGAGTCGCTATACAATTATAACTTTGAGCGGCTATATACGCGACTGACTAACGACCATAGATCAGGTACATATTATATTCGTTCACATTCATTCATGTATACACACACACATGTAACCTCCCTGAATTTTATATACGCAATTATATTTTACAAACTATATGGGCCTATTTTGACATTTTGTGAAACTATAAGTTGAGGGACTTGTTTGTCATTGTTTGAAACTTGCTTTAAAAATGGTTAAAACCAAGTCCAGGGACTAAACTGTCATTTATTGAAAGTTATACTCTAGGGGTTATTTTGACATTATTTAAAAGTACAAAGTATTGGGCATAAAATGTAATTATTGAAATCTAAAGTATAAGGGTTGAAATTGCCTTGTTTGAAACTTATTTTAACTCTAAAATCTTAACCGAGTTAAATGTTGAATAAGAAATCCTTTAAAAAAATTAACTTAGTTAACTATGTTAATTAAAATAACAAAAAAGGGGGGTTTCTTGTATAACCCGCCCCTTAGCAAAGATCGAACCCGGACCACTCGTGTTAAAGCACCCCTTCTTTACCAGTTTATCCTCCATTAGGAGCTGATTGATACCCTAACATTAATTGTTTTATACACTTCTTAAAATCCAACCGGGCACACACCTTTTATTTTATTTTTATGTTTTTTTATCACTTTCATAAAAACTAACATTTTTATAAACTCATATACATCAAACCTGATTTACTAAAAATATAAACTATAATTATTTCTGGTTTTATCTAATTATTATGAATTAAGTTATTTTTAATGTTATTAAATTCATTAAAAATAGTAAACTAATTTTATAAAACCTGAAAATTTTTACATAATTATTTTAACATCAGAATGATGTTCGAAAATATAAAATTGATATTTTTCCCAAAATTCGATTTTTAACCAATTTAATCCAATAATTACATAGTTTTATTTGTTTAATTAATTATTTAAAAATAGTTAATTTATCAGAAAAAGTTTGTTTCAGCCTTTGGTCGGGGTGTTACAATACAAACATTACAAATCGTTATATTCTGTTTTTTCAGGAGTTTTGGACTATTTGTATACTGTCTGGCTACTACCCTATAAAGAAAAGTTTGTTTCAGCCTGGACTAACACAAGCCCTAACTTTGGTCAACATACAACCAACAGAGTTAAAAGCCAACATGCTAAGTTTAAGAGATACCTTAAGGGGCCAAACAGCTCGCTCTATAGACTTGTGTGGCTTGTTGACAAAGTTGTACAGTCACAACGCATACAAATAAACCTCACTTTTCAGGATAGCCGGTCCTTCAAAATGGGGGACCACATGACATCATTCTTTGATAACCTACGTGGTAATGTTTCCCTGAAAGCATTAGATTTGTTGCTTGTGGAGAAGAAAAAGATACGTACGTTGCTCGCAGCAGGGGGGACTTGTGGTCACCAGCTTTTTACGAGTTGTGGGTTGCCATGTGCTTGTCAGATGGAGTGATGGGAAAATACAACTAATAAAAACAGGCTTCAACCGCTTATTCTACTTCATATGAATACCCACCCACCCACCCCCCATTTCTAACTATTGCTTTTAAAATACAAATTGCAAAATTCCTCTTGCAGCCGTAGACAAATTCTTGACAAAACTAGATTTCAATGCTGAAGAACTTAAGGAAGACGATAATAATCTTCGAGAGGAAATGGACAGAGTCATGCAACAACTGAAGACACAACCACCAACAGTGTTAAAAAGTATGTTGTCGAAGATAAAGGAGGTGGTGAATCCAAGTATGACTGACCATCAACCGCTTGAGGTACAACAAGATACTCGGGGGCGCCCAACCTCTAAAGCACAACTAAAAAAGAAGGAGGAGGTTGCGAGACGTAAAGATACCCAGTCCAAAGCAAAAGGCAAAAGCCAAAAGAGGGACGAGGACGCTCAAAAGCCAGCAGTGCAACGCAGTCGTTCAAAGAAAATAAGGCTAAAAAGACAGTTGAATTATAGATGAAGATTTTCCACTGTTGGTGGGGGATAGGTACGTCAACAATCATTGACCTATATAATATCCTACGTATTTCCATATATACATTTTCCCTGATAAAGATTTTCCACAATATATTTTCCAATTACAGGTACAAAAACATGATCGATCGTTTTAAGGACTGGCTTCCATCTATGTATCGGAGATACATAACACATATGGAAGATGCCCAGCCTGACGGTAACTGTGGGTTTCGATCGGTGGCTATGGGTTTGGGGTTGGACCAGAATGCTTGGATGTGGGTCACAAAAACCGACCTGTTCTATCTTTACTGTTTATTCACGGGGACGCCGTGCACCCTCCATTGCTGCCTGGCGGAGTATTTCGCCTCATTTTCCCGACGTCAGAAGCGTGGCGGATTGCACGGAGGGGCGTTCATCACGCGTATTGCCCAGCATTGCGGTCGGTTTTTTCCATTCATCGGTGAGTTGCCACCGCCTGCCCCTTTCGACTATTTGGGTATTAGGACGATGAGAGGGATGAACTTGGCGGTGAACTTTCCGGGCATTGGTTATCGGCTTGTCGGTTTGGACGATCAGATTTTCGTAGCCCAGCCGTTAGTACATCAACATCTGCTGGAGGCTGCGAAGGTGGATATGCCTCATGTTGTTGATGAACCTATTGGAGAGGGTGACGTCGAGCCTGAGGTTGAGCAGGGGCATCCGCAGGAGCCGCCACAGCATCCTCGCCGCGTCTATCATGCGGTGAGGTTTCCTCAGTCCACTCAACGTCTCCTCGAGAGGCTTGTGGCGGGTCAGACGGCTGTGGTGGGGAGGTTGGCGCTGCAGGATCGGCGGATGGACCGGATGGAGGATATGATGGAGGGGATAGTGGCTAGCGAGGCTGATAGGCGTACCGAGGCGGGGTTGCCGGTTCGAGACCCGCCATAACCACGAGTGTAACCGACGTCCGGCTCGAAAGTCGGCCCGTCCGGCACGCAGGCAGGCACGTCCGACACGCAGAAAGGCCCGTCTGACACGCAGATGCAGTTGACATGTTATGGCAGTGGTTCTGATGACAGTGATGAGGAAATGGCTTAGGAATAGTATTTATCTGTTTCGTTTGGTTGTATTTTGGGTTTAATGTGGTTGTACGAACAAATATTTATTCTTCTTTTGTTATTTATGTTTAGTTGTATGCCCGGTTGTTTTTATATAAACGTTTAATCTTTTATCAGCATGTATAGATGGTAACATGTTTAATCTTTTATCAACATCTATGTTGGTTTTTTTTGGATTTTACAGCTGTATTGTCATGTTTATAAGGTTCATTGCTTGTTCAATCTGGGTTCCATAGGTATTGGGATTCTTATTACGAAGGGGTATATTGGTCTTTTTTAAAAATGCTAAGCATGTGCAGAAGGGGTATAAACGGTTATAAGAATTTCAGGGACTGGATTTGAAAAATTAGAATTACAGTTAGTTTTTACTAACTGAGCAGGGACTGTTCTTATGCAAAATAAACCTCAGGGACTGGATTTGAAAAATTAGAATTACACAAATAAAAAAGGGTGGGGTCCTTCTGTATCGGACCGGCTAACCTTTTATCTTTTATAACGAACGGGTATAAACGGTTATAAGAATTTCAGGGAGTGGATTTGAAAAATTAGAATTACAGTTAGTTTTTACTAACTGAGCAGGGACTGTTCATGTGCAAAACAAACCTTAGGGACTGGATTTGAAAAATTAGAATTATCAGCATCAATGTTGGTTTTTTTTTGGATTTTACAGCTGTATTGTCATGTTTATAAGGTTCATTGCTTGTTTAATCCGGGTTCCATAGGTATTGGGATTCTTATAACGAAGGGGTATATTGGTCTTTTTTTAAAATGCTAAGCATGTGCAGAAGGGGTATAAACGGTTATAAGAATTTCAGGGATTGGATTTGAAAAATTAGAATTACAGTTAGTTTTTACTAACTGAGCAGGGACTGTTCTTGTGCAAAACAAACCTCAGGGACTGCATTTGAAAAATTAGAATTACACAAATAAAAAAGGGAGGGTTCCTTCTGTATCGGACCGGCCTCCCTAGGGTTTCGAACTCGCACATTTCGCATAGAACATGTCACACCCCGACCACGTAAAACAACAAATCGTGGCGGAAACGTCGGGGAGTGTTGTAACAGAATTATCGTTTCATAACCATGGGTACAAAAGTGTTTCGTTTTATTGATAATATTAAATGTTAACATAGTCTTAACATAGAATAAACAAGTTACATATTGTCTATCATTGTTATTATGTCACTAAGGCCTTGTCCAGATCCTATGTGACGCATGCATCCTAGAAAATCACATCAATCAACAACACCTGAAACATATGTAAAAACAAAGTCAGCAAAGAAATGCTGGCGAGTACATAGGTTTTATAAGAGTATCGGAATCATGGCTTCATTTACATGTTGCAGTACTTTATTAGACTTCAAGAGTCAAAATACAAACCTCGTTTTGAAAAGCGTATTGCAACATAATTAACTAACTCAAATCAAGATGGTTATAATTTAGAAAACCTCGTAGCCATGATTCTTAACCCAAAAACATTTTGTTTTAGAAAATCATCTTGTAAAACATCTCGTAAAAACTCGTTAATAAAACTCGTATCTTTTAGAAAAACATCGTTGTGTGACATCGTTTCAAAATCGTTTACCCAAATGAACTAAATAACGCCACGATATGTAATATGATGAAAACACTTATATATAGGAAGTACCAGCGGCGTATCCACCATGCTTTCATCACATTACACCCGTCCCGTTATTTAAACACTAACCAATACCAATCGTTTACCCAAATCGTTTAACTCGTTAAAATCGTTTTCCAAATCGTTTCCAAATCGTTTACTCGTTTAAATCATCCTCGTTTTAATTGTGAAAACTTATTTATGGTCGTTTCGCCAATAACATTCAAACCTTCGTGACTCGACTACCTCGTTTCTCGCTTCTCGCATTAACAAACCACCAAAGGGTAAGTTAACTATTACATATTCAGTCGCTACCCACAACCCCCACACATAACCATGGGTGCAGTAAGATAACGGGATTTGTCAGATCCTATGGTACCATAACCTAATACTGGTCGGTTTGGCCAAAATTAATGAATGTCATTCGTTATGTAACTACAACCATCAAGTTTGTTCACATTATTGAAATCGTTATTAGTTTAGTAAAAATCGTTTTAATCGTTTTTGAAATCATCGTTTAAACTTTGAAAATCATTTCGTACATATGAATCACCCCAAAATATTTAAAAACAGTAAAATAGGGGAAACTATGTACTCACATGTAGTGCAAAGTATCCTCAATCAAAGAACTTCAACAAACTCAAGCAAACAAGAGAAATCAAGTAGCACCTAGTAATCGAATCACTAGATCAAACAATAGACGCCTAAATCGGAAGATCGAATAGAATGAGGTCTTGTGAACCAAATGAGTGTTGGAACTCATGTGATATGGTTTAACAAAGCCTACATCCTAAAACGGAACCTAACCTAAGTGCTTTCGACCCATCGCGATCCATTAAGGTAGCTTACGCTACTTTAACGCGTTGTGCGCGCAAAGCGCGTTCGAGACATCTAACTAGTCCTATGACAAGTATTATATGCCAAAACATGTTTAAATATGTTACATAATCAGTTACGTGACAAAAGTTTAGGTTACATATGCTTAATTACCAATTATGTATGAAAAGGGCATTTTGGTAATTTACCTAAGGCATATAAACTACCTATCATACAACTACTTAAACTAGGTGACCATAAGGTATAACCTCGAAAGGTTATTCCCTATGCAACTATGGTCACTAAACATGTTTGGTCGGATCCTAATGATCGACCAAACGGGTCGTGTTTGAAAGTCTAAGCGGGTGTTTAGTCCGCTTGACTTACGACTCTACACAAGCACGAAAGAATACTTACAAAAGGTCCCCGCAAGCTATGATCCGATTTACTCTCAGGTATGAAGCATAAACTTCAACTTAGAGAGCCAAAATCAGATCAATGTGGGTTTTTTCCAGTGAAGGGATATGGGTATTTATAGGAATTCAAGAGCCATTAGGATCGTTTCTCGAAGATTGAGCTTCGATCTAAGCGGTACAAGTGGGCACATAGTATTTGAATACCATGGGCACTTGAAAACCATCAAAATTGGCCCCTAGATTGATCAAATCCATGTGCAAAAGGCCTGGAAACCAGCTGTTGTTTCAGAAAACAGTTTTCTGTTACTGGGTAACTCACATGGCCCGCGTAAGCCAACCACAGAAACTCACGTGGCCCGCCTGGGCATAGTTTCCAGAATTGACAGAAATGGCCCCTGCACTTCAGAAACTTGGATTTGATGCATTTTTGGCACGTTTAAGCCCCGTTAACCTCATTTCAAGGCTCTAAAATGAAGTTAAAGTATAGGGAATTCAAAACATGCTCAAAAATATCTCGGATGTCGGTTCGTTCAGTCGTATGGTTGCGTTATTCGCTTAATTACGACGGAAGTCGTAACAAAGGAAAAAACGATCCAAATTAAGCGAGGAATGGAATTTTCTTATGCCAAACACTAAAATAAAATATTTTAATGCTTACATAAATTTTTGGATGTCCGGATATATTCAGAATGTAAGATATGCGTGAAAATGCAAACTTGTGCACTTTTTGATGCTTTTACTCCCTATTGATCAATAAAGTTTATTTTAGCATACCGAACCCCTCAAAGCCTATTTCTAAGCTATGTAAATGATATTTAGGATATGTTTAACTTATGATCAAGTTCCAGAATGTTCGTTACTATACGAATCGGTATAGTTTCGCAGTTTGACACAAATAGTCCCTGCGATCGAACAAGCTTGATTTCAACACACCAAGCCATCCAAAACTTATTTTTAAGTTATGTGGAGGTTATTTAAGGTATGTTAAGCCTGTTTCACTATTCCGGAGTGTTCGTTGCATTAAACTGGTTATATTTACGCATCAGATCGCGTATAACCTTCCAGAAAGCGATTTAAAGCTTGAAATCGGATTTGAATTAAATTGAAAAATCACCAAACACAATTACACACATAATAACACAAAGTCACATATAATAACACCAAAGCACATTGTTTTATTAATAATCATCATTGTTTACATTGAACATCGATTATAGAACACAGTCGTCACAGTCTCCCCTACTTCAGGAAATTTCGTCCCAAAATTTTAACTAGAGGAAGCTTTTGAAAACAAATGAGGATATTTCGTCTTCATCTGGTCCTCACGTTCCCAAGTAAACTCTGGGCCACGTTTGGATTCCCAGCGAACTTTTACCAATCGAATCCGTTTGTTCTTCAACTGTTTGAATGCACGGTCCACTATCTCCATGGGTTTCTCGACAAAGTGCATTGTTTCATCGATTCGGATCTCGTCGAGAGGAATGTGAAGATCTGCATCAGCTAAACACTTTCGCAGATTGGACACGTGAAAAGTCGGGTGAATATTTCCAAGCTCTGGAGGTAGCTCTAGTCGATAGGCAACCTTCCCAGTTCTTTCCACAATCTTGAATGGTCCCACATATCGAGGTGCAAGTTTTCCTTTCTTTCCAAATCTCACCACTCCTTTCCAAGGTGAAACCTTGAGTAGGACACGGTCTCCGACTTAAAATTCTAAGGGCTTGCGTCGCATATCCGCATAACTCTTTTGACGGCTTCGAGCTGTCACAAGATTATCACGGATTTTCTTGATTTTGTCTGTTGTTTCCAGAATTAGCTCAGGTCCAGTAAGCGAAGCTTCACCGCTCTCATTCCAACAGACAGGTGAACGACATTTTCGACCGTAGAGAGCTTCGAATGGCGCCATACTAATGCTAGCATGATAACTATTGTTGTAAGAAAATTCTATCAATGGCAGATGAGAGTCCCAATTACCACCAAAGTCTATCACGCATGCTCTAAGCATATCCTCCAAAGTTTGAATCGTCCTCTCAGATTGACCATTTGTTTGGGGATGATAAGCAGTGGTTAGATTCAGTTGGGTTCCCAAAGCAGATTGCATGGTCTTCCAGAAATGAGATGAAAACCGAGCATCACGATCGGAAATGTTATCCAAAGGAACACCATATCGTGATACAATCTCATCAACATAAATCTTTTCAAGTTTATCAGCAGATAGATCTTCGCGAATCGGGATAAAATGAACTGATTTCGTTAATCGATCGATAACAACCCAAATAGCATCATGACCTTTAGACGTACGCGGTAACTTAGTGATGAGATCCATCCCAATGTTCTCCCACTTCCAAATCGGTATCTCTGGTTGTACAAGCAATCCAGAAGGTCGTTGATGTTCAGCCTTGACTTTGAGACAAGTTAGGCATTTAGATACGTACAAGGCAACATCCTTCTTCATACCAGGCCACCAGCACTGAGTACGAAGATCCTTGTACATTTTATCAGCACCAGGATGGATAGAATATCGAGACTTATGAAATTCGTCCATTACCAAGGTGCGAAGATCGTCTTGTTTCGGAATCCACAAACGATCCTTGAAATAGAGCAAACCATCGTTTTTCGCTTCGAGCTTAAGCTCAAGTTGACGTGGTAATTCCTTACCTATCAGATTTTGTGAAACACAAAATTGATGAGCTTGAAGGACACGAGATTGAAGATCAGATAGAGTTCGAAAAGAATGAAGCTTGACTCGCTCCTTCCGACTAAGCGCATCGGCTACGACATTCGCCTTACCAGGATGGTAACGAATCTCGCAATCATAATCACTTAAGAGTTCAACCCAACGTCGTTGCCTCATGTTCAACTCCTTCTGATTTTGAATATGCTGGAGACTTTTGTGGTCTGTGAAAACCACACACTTCGTTCCAAACAGGTAGTGTCTCCAGATTTTAAGCGCGAAAACCACAGCTCCTAACTCAAGATCATGAGTCGTATAGTTCTTCTCGTGATTTTTCAATTGTCTAGATGCAGATGCTTTACCTTGTTGCATGAGAACGCAACCAAGGCCTAAGTTGGACGCATCACAGTATACAACAAAATCATCGCTTCCCTCGGGCAGAGATAGAGCAGGAGCATCACATAAATTCTGTTTTAGCGTTTGGAACGCTTCTTTTTGCTTGGGTCCCCACTCAAAAGGCTTATTCTTCTGAGTCAAAGCGGTGAGTGGAACCGCAATCTTCGAGAAATTTGAAATGAATCGACGATAATAACCAGCAAGACCAAGAAAAGATCGAATCTCTGTAGGCGTCGTCGGTGTACTCCAGTCTTTAATAGCAGCAATCTTGGATGGATCCACATGAATACCCTGCTCGTTGACTATATGACCCAAGAATTGAACTTCTTTAAGCCAGAATTCACACTTGGAGAATTTAGCAAAAAGTTGTTCCTTCTTTAGGAGTTCCAAAGTCAAACGAAGGTGTTGCTCGTGCTCGGCTCGAGACTTTGAATAAACAAGAATATCGTCGATGAACACAATAATGAACTTGTCTAAATAAGGTTTACAGACCCTATTCATTAAGTCCATGAAGATAGTTGGGGCATTCGTCAAACCAAAAGGCATGACTGTGAACTCATAATGCCTGTATCTTGTGCGGAAAGCAGTTTTGGGAATATCTTCTTCGAGAACGCGAAGTTGATGATACCCAGAACGCAGATCGATCTTGGAAAAGCATGAAGCACCTTGCAGCTGGTCGAAGAGATCATCAATTCGAGGTAGGGGATTGATTCTTGATGGTAAGCTTATTAAGCTCACGATAATCGATACACATTCGAAAAGATCCATCTTTCTTTTTCACGAAGAGGACAGGAACTCCCCAGGGTGAAAAGCTCGGCCGGATGAATCCTTTATCAGATAACTCTTGAAGCTGTTTCGATAACTCTTGCATCTCGGATGGTGCAAGTCGATAAGGCGCTTTCGCAATCGGGTTGGCATTGGGTACAAGGTCAATATGAAACTCGACTTGACGAACTGGAGGCAAACCAGGTAGTTCATCAGGAAACACCTCTGGATAATCCCGAACAATCGGAATCTCCTGAATACTCTTGCTCTTGCCTTTCTCCTCGGTGACACGTGCTAGAAAAGCAACATATCCTTTTCGTAAATACCTTTGGGCTTCCATACACGACATAAGCTTCAATCCACCTGAAGGTTTCTCGCCACGAACTTCCAGAATATCGCCAGAAGACAAAGAAATACGAACAATCTTATCAAAACAAACCACCTCAGCATGGTGTTTGGTTAACCAATCCATTCCCACGATAATGTCGAAGCTCCCAAGTTGCATCGGTGTGAGGTCAATAGGAAAAAGATGGTTATCAAGGTTCAACTGACAATCACGAATAACAGAATTGAGAATAAGAGGTTTACCAGAAGCAACTTCAACAGATAAGGGTTTCCTCAGTTTAGTTCTAGGTATCGCAAGCAAAGGCTCAAAAGATAAAGAAACAAAACTTCTATCGGCACCAGAATCAAAAAGAACAGATGCAGGTCGATTGTTAACAAGAAACGTACCATTAACCACCTCGTTGTCGGCCCTCGCTTCGTTTGCATTCAATTGTACGCTCTCCCACGAGCGGGATTCACATTAGCGTTGATATTCGCATTCGGGTTCGCATCAGCATTCGCGTTCGCATTCACCAGCCTCGGACAGTTGTTGCTGAAGTGACCAAACTCTCCACAATTGAAACAGGAACCCGGTGGGAATCTCGCAGCATTCCCTTGAACCGGAGCTTAAACCTGGGCAACCTGATTCTGTCCCAGACGACAAATATTGGCCAAATGCCCATGTTTACCACACGTTGTGCAATGCTTGCAAGCTTGTTGTGCAACATGATGACCGTTGCAGTGAGCACAATGAGGTGCGGTACCAGCATATGCCTTCTTCATAGGCGGTTGAGCCGGTGGGTTCTGCGGGTTCTGAGATGTCTGTGCTGTAACAGCAAAGTTCTGAGCTCCTTTTTGTTTCCTCGACTTCTTCGACGACTCGCCTTTCTTACCCTTTCCTTTTTCCTTTTCAGAATCTGTCGACTTCTTTTTATCACCCATGCGGGTGAGTTTACCCTTCCTGACTTGGGATTCAGTCAGGGTAGCAGACAACTCGATCGCTTGGCGAAGGGTAGTAGGATTAACGCCGGTCACAATATCCTGAATGGAATCGGGTAGACCATCGATATATCTCTCGATTGCTTTCTCCAGAGGGGTAACCATGGTGGGACACAACAGACTGAGTTCTTTAAAACGATCCGTATACGCACGGTGTTCGCCCCCATCTTGCTTTAAATCATCAAACTCTCATTCCAAAGCTCGAATTTCGTGACGGGGACAAAACTCCTTCATCATGAGAGCTCGAAGCTCATCCCATGTTTGTGCTAATGCCACTTCGGCACCCCTATCGCGCATAACACCATTCCACCAGGTAAGTGCTCGCTTCTCAAACACGCTTGAAGCAAATTCAACCTTACGCGCATTCGGACACTGCACATGTCTGAATGTGCTCTCGATACTCTCAAACCACTGCAGGAGCGCAGTTGCTCCTTGTGACCTAGTAAACTTAAGCGGCTTCGCAGAATTGAAACTCTTGAAATAACACGGTGCATTATTGTTGTTATTATTGTTGTTGTATATCTCGTGGACTTGGGTCACAACGCCGGGAAGCACAGCAGCCACTTGCTGAGAGACCAGGGCTACGATTTCTTCAATAGTAAAAGATTGTGCTTCACGTCGAGGAGGCATTGTCTAACAAGGAAACAGAGGAAACGAGTGAGGTTGAAAAACAAAAGAGGCATCGACAAAACATAAGAGAGGCGATCATTTGTTCGTTACCTCGAACAAACAAACGACACGCAGTGACTAATCAAAGTAAATGGATCAAAAATAATGTATCGCAAAGACATGCTCGCCTATAAGTGTACACTCACCCCAAGAGTTCCCAGGTAAGAGTGACTGGTCCGATACTGCGGATTTGTACGAACACTCTAGCCTTAGACAGAAGACCCAGGGTACAGGCACCCACCCTTCCAGTTTGCACGTATTCACACTATTTAGACCCAAACTTTGACGAGATTTTTGAAAACTTAAAGGGTTCAAAACCTTATAACAAAGGGTTCAAAACCTAGTAATCAATCATCCTAGAACAGATGATTAGTTTTCAAAGCGGATTCGAATTTTGTGTTCTCGTTGTGGTTATCACCTAAGGATAGGTGACGGTATTGTTTTAAAATCTAAACGCAAGAGAACTTGCGTTAGGGTCCTAAAGTTATAGTCTAGGTCAAAGCATTAATAATAACCTAATTCCCTATAACCATTGGCTCTTATACCAACTCTTCTGTCACACCCCGACCACGTAAAACAATAAAACGTGGTGGAAACGTCGGGGAGTGTTGTGTCAGAATTATCGTTTCATAACCATGGGTACAAAAAGTGTTTCGTTTTATTGATAATATTAAACGTTAACATAGTCTTAACATAGAACAAACAAGTTACATATTGTCTATCATTGTTATTATGTCACTAAGGCCTTATCCAGATCCTATGTGACGCATGCATCCTAGAAAATCACATCAATCAACAACACCTGAAACATATGTAAAAACAAAGTCAGCAAAGAAATGCTGGCGAGTACATAGGTTTTATAAGAGTACCGGAATCATGGCTTCGTTTACATGTAGCAGTACTTTATTAGACTTCAAGAGTCAAAATACAAACCTCGTTTTGAAAAGCATATTGCAACATAATTAACCAACTCAAATCAAGATGGTTATAATTTAGAAAACCTCGTAGCCATGATTCTTAACCCAAAAACATTTTGTTTTAGAAAATCATCTTGTAAAACATCTCGTAAAAACTCGTTAATAAAACTCGTATCTTTTAGAAAAACATTGTTGTGTGACATCGTTTCAAAATCGTTTACCCAAGTGAACTAAATAACGCCACGGTATGTAATATGATGAAAACACTTATATATAGGAAGTACCAGCGGCGTATCCACCATGCTTTCATCACATTACACCCGTCCCGTTATTTAAACACTAACCAATACCAATCGTTTACCCAAATCGTTTAACTCGTTAAAATCGTTTTCCAAATCGTTTCCAAATCGTTTACTCGTTTAAATCATCCTCGTTTTAATTGTGAAAACTTATTTATGGTCGTTTCGCCAATAACATTCAAACCTTCATGACTCGACTACCTCGTTTCTCGCTTCTCGCATTAACGAACCACCAAAGGGTAAGTTAACTATTACAGATTCAGTCGCTACCCAGAACCCCCACACATAACCATGGGTGCAGTAAGATAACGGGATTTGTCAGATCCTATGGTACCATAACCTAATATGGTCGGTTTGGCCAAAATTAATGAATGCCATTCGTTATGTAACTACACCCATCAAGTTTGTTCACATTATTGAAATCGTTATTAGTTTAGTAAAAATCGTTTTAATCGTTTTTGAAATCATCGTTTAAACTTTGAAAATCATTTCGTACATATGAATCACCTCAAAACATTTAAAAACAATAAAATAGGGGAAACTATGTACTCACATGTAGTGCAAAGTATCCTCAATCAAAGAACTTCAACAAACTCAAGCAAACTAGAGAAATCAAGTAGCACCTAGTAATCGAATCACTAGATCAAACAATAGACGCCTAAATCGGAAGATCGGAAAGAATGAGGTCTTGTGAACCAAATGAGTGTTGGAACTCATGTGATATGGTTTAACAAAGCCTACATCCTAAAACGGAACCTAACCTAAGTGCTTTCGACCCATCGCGACCCATTAAGGTAGCTTACGCTACTTTAACGCGTCGTGCGTGCAAAGCGCGTTCGAGACGTCTAACTAGTCCTATGACAAGTATTATATGCCAAAACATGTTTAAATATGTTACATAATCAGTTACGTGACAAAAGTTTAGGTTACATATGCTTAATTACCAATTATGTATGAAAAGGGCATTTTGGTAATTTACCTAAGGCATATAAACTACCTATCATACAACTACTTAAACTAGGTGACCATAAGGTATAACCTCGAAAAGTTATTCCCTATGCAACTATGGTCACTAAACATGTTTGGTCGGATCCTAATGATCGACCAAACGGGTCGTGTTCGAAAGTCTAAGCAGGTGTTTAGTCCGCTTGACTTACGACTCTACACAAGCACTAAACTAAAAGTGACGAGCTAAACATGCTAAAACATGTTTAGTTAAGTTAGAAAACAGGTTTGGTATCAAAACAAACGGTTTTGATACCCAAAAGTAGCTTGGTTACAAAATACGCGAGAATACGCATTCTGGCCGAAGCTACGACTCGTCACTGAGCCTAGATAACGTGGTAATCAGTAGGTATAGTCACTATGGACTATAACCATCGTGATTACGCTCACGTTATGAAGTTAAAACGAACTTCGCGTAGACTATAAACTGGTCAATGTAGAAAGTTAAACGCAGTTTGACTTTTATGATAAAAACGAATGAAAAGAACGAAAGAATACTTACAAAAGGTCCCCGCAAGCTGTGATCCGATTTACTCTCAGGTATAAAGCATAAACTTTAACTTAGAGAGCCAAAATCAGATCAATGTGGGTTTGCAAGTGAAGGGAGATGGGTATTTATAGAAATTCAAGAGCCGTTAGGATCGTTTCTCGGAGATTGAGCTTCGATCTAAGCCGTACAAGTGGGCACATAGTATTTGAATACCATGGGCACTTGAAAACCATCAAAATTGGCCCCTAGATTGATCAAATTCATGTGCAAAAGGCCTGGAAACCAGCTGCTGTTTCAGAAAATAGTTTTTTGTTACTGAGTAACTCACACGGCCCACATTAGCCAACCATAGAAACTCACGCGGCCCGCCTGGGCATAGTTTCCAGAATTGACAGAAATGGCCCCTGCACTTCAGAAACTTGGATTTGATGCATTTTTGGCACGTTTAAGCCCCGTTAACCTCATTTCAAGGCTCTAAAATGAAGTTAAAGTACAGGGAATTCAAACATGCTCAAAAATATCTCGGATGTCGGTTCGTTTGGTCGTACGGTTGCGTTATTCGCTTAATTACGACGGAAGTCGTAACGAACGCAAAAACGATCCAAATTAAGCGACGAATGGAATTTTCTTATGCCAAACACTAAAATAAAATATTTTAATGCTTACATAAATTTTTGGATGTCCGGATATATTCAGAACGTAAGATATGCGCGAAAATGCAAACTTGTGCACTTTTTGACGCTTTTAGTCCCTATTGATCAATAAAGTTTATTTTAGCATACCGAACCCCTCAAAGCCTATTTCTAAGCTATGTAATGGATATTTAGGGTATGTTTAACTTATAATCAAGTTCTGGAATGTTCGTTACTATACGAATCGGTATAGTTTCGCAGTTTTTACACAAATAGTCCCTGCGATCGAACAAGCTTGAATTTCAACACACCAAACCATCCAAAATTTATTTTTAAGTTATATGGAGGTTATTTAAGGTATGTTAAGCCTATTTCACTATTCCGGAGTGTTCGTTGCATTAAACTGGTTATATTTACGCATCAGATCGCGTATAACCTTCCAGAAAGCGATTTAAAGCTTGAAATCGGATTTGAATTAAATTGAAAAATCACCAAACACAATTACACACATAATAACACAAAGACACATATAATAACACCAAAGCACATTGTTTTATTAATAATCATCATTGTTTACATTGAACATCGGTTATAGAACATAGTCGTCACAGAACACACAAGCCTTAACCAGTTTATCCTCCTGTACAGGAGCTGATAAATTGGTTATAGTATATCCTTTATACACTTCATACGCTTTAACTTTGTCTTCAAACCCAACAAGTCCTATAAGGTGCTCATTGAACCATACGGCTCTCATTGAACACAAACACTTTCCCAACTTCAATAAAGGGGTAAACTAGATCTAAAATTTGAAAACTCACACACTAAAACACCAAGAACACACACACAAACGCTCTAGACCACACAATTTTCACAAGACAAACTCTGGACCACACGATGAAGGTTAGTTTGTATTCCAAATTTTATTGCTTAATCTTCAACCTTTTTTATTTTTTGGTTTTATTTCCGCCATTTGTGGTGATGTTGGGTTTGACGGTGGTGGGGGATTGACGGCGGTGGGGGATTGACGGTGGTGGGGAATGACGGCGGTGGTGATTGACGGCTGTGGTGGTGGTGGTGGTGGTTGTGGTGATGGTGGTGATTTACGGCTGTGGTGGTGGTGGTGGTGGTTGTGGTGGTGGTTGTGGTGGTGGTGGTTATGGTTGTGGTGGCTGTGGTTGTGGTGGTGGTGGTGGTGATTGACGGCTATGGTGATGGTGACTGATGGCTGTGGTGGTGGTGGTTGTGGTGGTGGTGGTGATTGACGGCTGTGGTGGTGGTGGTGGTTGTGGTGGTGGTGGTGGTAGCGTAACCCTACCTGACTCCCGGCCCGACACGTTTGTCGGGTCTAGACTTATATCATCGTTTTTTTAAATGTGCATATGTTATTTTTAATATTATATTTATTATTTTTAACAATATATTTTCGGATGTCGGGTCTAATGCTATAATTGTATGTTTTATTAACAGGATATCGAAAGTCGGTGTTTTGACGGTGGTGGTAGCGTAATCCTTATGGAGAAGTACACTGCGTTCGTATTTCAGATTCAAACCCTTAACTGCGTTCGTATTCCAGATTCATGCACCGGAACGTCCACCAACGGCAATGCTTCTGCACTCACAATCTGGACGGTGGAAGTAGATATTTACCAGTGACTATGAGGGTTAACTGGAATGTCCTGGAACCTCCACCAACTACAATGCTTCTGCGTCAGCAACCTCGAGGGAGAACTCCTTCTGTATGGATTGGTTCTTCATGCTGTGGAGGGAGCGCCAGATCAGGTCGGAGGTTCTTCATGTGGTAATGGGGAAGCGGAAAGCACGTTTACCGTGGAACGCATCCTTAAACTTGATAGCAACAATATGGTGACCGAATAGAGATCTGAATAACCGATACAGTTTGCAAGAATTTAATAATATGTAACAGTTAGCGATTTAGGGTTTAGGGTTCAGGGTTTAGTCGTTACATTTTGTATATTAATATAAAACGATGTTTCGTGTATTTTTTGCGTTATGGTTAATAAATGACAAGTGAAAAATAATTATAGACATAATAATAACTGATAAATAAAAAATTTGACATTTTATAATACACAAAATTCATTTCATAAAATATCATCATGGGTCAAAAACCCTACCCGACCCTCGGCCCGACCCGTTTGTCGGGACTAGATATAACATCGTTTTTTTAAATGTGCATATGTTTTATTATTATAAGTTGCATAAACTCTCAAGACATAACATTCCGCTAAATCACCAAAATACGAGGGTCATTACATTCGTTTACATAAGTTGCATAAACTTAAATACGGCTAACGACAAATACAAATACGGACAAAAAAAAACAAAATCCAACAGATTATCAAACAGGTGTCCCTCTTACGAACGACCCTTGAATTTTTATTTTCCATTTCTGCTACTTGCTCTTTATACATTCGAACCTCCTCTTTCAAATACTTGACTTTGTCTTCAAGTACTGCTTTCGTATCCAGCAAACCTCGGATGACTTGAACTGCCCGAGGACACATGGGAGGGTCGATCCATGCAAAGAATTTGCATCGAGAACGCTGAAACCGAAGGCGAATTAGTGTTTCTAAGTGTAAAAAATACGTCCCATTAAAAGTGTCATATTTTGAGTTTTCAAAGTCTTTATTTATAAACTTTGACTTTAATTATAGATTTTTTGTGTTATATAAAACTTGATGAAAATTAACCCGATAAAAACACTTGTAAAACACACTCAGATCATATAACTTTCATCAAGTATTATCTAACACAAACAAAATTATTTAAGGTCAAAGTTTATAAATAAAGACTTTGAAAATTCAAAATATGACAATTTTAATGGGACGGAGGTAGTAGTGCTTAAAGTACATACCAATTGAGAGCAGGTGTAAAATTGACGCCCGGGATTAATATCCGTCCAACATGTTTTATCCCAGCTTGCCTTCCACATCTATAAATAACCATTGTGAATGTCAAGATGGATATGGATTACACTTTCTCATACGTAATAGTATTTGTTTAGAAAAAAAAAGACTCAATACGCCGCTCATAGAACAATGAGATGCGTATAAAGTACAAAATCTAACCACTTTTTCAGAAAAAGTAAATACATATGCCTCACATAGTGCTATGAGGTCCGTATAACAAAAAGTTAGGTGGTGTATATGCCTCACATTGACCTATCCGGTCGTATACACTGACAGATTTTCAAAAAAAGTAAATTCATACACCCCTTATAGATCAATGAGGGCGGTATAGACTGACAACTTTTTCAAAAAGTAAATACATACGCGTCATATAGATCAATGAGGGCCGTATATATTCTTTGACTTATTTAGCAACAAGCCTGCTCTCTGACGAACTATATACCCAAAAAGGTCTTGGACCACACAAGACCAACGTTGGACCACACGATGAAGATCCGGAAGTACACACACACGCACGGATTCTTTGTCTCTCGTATTGTTATCGCTCTCGTATCTCTTCATACGCTCAGAGTATTTAAGGTTAGTTCGTATTCCGTATTTTTATGTTTAATTTTCATTTTTTCTCTGATTTTTGTGGTTTATTTTGGTCGGGTATATTGGTGTTGGGGTGGTGGGTTTTTGTGGTTGACGGTTGTGGTTGTGGTTGTGTTGTTTTGTGGGTGGTGGGCTGTGGTGTTTGTGGGTGGTTAGGTGGTGGTTGACGGTGGTGGTGGTGTTGTGTAGTCGGTGGTAGGCTGTGGTATTTGTGGGTGGTGGGCTTTGGTGTTGGTTTGTTAAGAATGACGGTGGTGAGGTGGTGGGCTGTGGTGGTTGAGGTGGTGGGTTGTGGTGGTTGACGGTGGTGGCTGTGGTGGTGTTGTGTTGTGGGTGGTAGCCTGTGGTATTTGTGGGTGGTGGTCTGTGTTGTTGGTTTGTTAAGTTTGACGGTGGTGAGGTGGTGGGTTGTGGTGGTTGAGGTGGTGGGTTGTGGTGGTTGAGGGTGGTGAGGTGGTGTTGTGTTGCGGGTGGTAGGCTGTGGTGGTTGTTGAGGTGGTTGAGGGTGGTATGTTGTGGTGGTGGTGTGTTGTGGTAGTTGGGATGGTGGTTTTGGTGGTGGTTAGGTTGTGGGTGGAAGGTGGTGGAAGGTGGTGGGTGGCCGACTGGTGGTGGTGGTCGGCTGTGGTGGTAGTGGGTGGTCGGCTATGGTGGTGGTGGGTGGTCGGCTGTGGTGGTGGTGGTGGTGGTGGTGGTGGTGTTGATAGTGGTGTTGTTTGTTTATTATATTTTACAATATAATTTCTAATATTGAGTCTAACACTATAATTCTATGTTTTTAACAGGATATCGAAAGTCGGTGTTTTGACGGTGGTGGAAACGTAATTCTTATGGAGAAGTGCAATGTGTTCATATTTCAGATTCAAATGAGTACCTGAGCTCATATTTCAGATTCATGCGCCGAGACGTCGGTATAGGGTGAGGTGCTTGGCGGTGGGGGATGCATCATCCAACATCAATTGCCAAGTCACCTTTTAATCTGACATCCGACGTCGGTCTAGGGTGAGGTGCTTGGCGGTGGGGGATGCATAATCCCACATCTATAGCCAAGTCACCCGGAACTCCGACATTGTCAGATGTTACCGTGCAAATAGCACGAAACTCTCATACTGTCGATTCCGGGTGCACTCTTGATAGCATCTACCGACGCGCGGTAGTTCCGTCACCGGCATCTACCGACGCCCGGTAGTTCCGTGACCACCATATTCAGATACACAACGGTCTCTTTGCTTCGTCCACTAGAACTATTTGTGTATGCATTCTTTTGGTAGTTAACAACGCTTTGAAGTCAAACTGAGAAAAAACAGCTTCGGAGAAACCGAACCGGCTTTGA
Organism: Helianthus annuus; assembly: GCF_002127325.2. Lineage (NCBI taxonomy): Eukaryota > Viridiplantae > Streptophyta > Magnoliopsida > Asterales > Asteraceae > Helianthus > Helianthus annuus. The sequence continues at coordinate 145,948,706 of NC_035449.2, forward strand.
AACAAGCATGCCTTGAACGAGTCTAGAACACTCGTAATCCTCAACCGGCTTTGAAACCGGATGGAATCTACAAAGAAACTGTTCGATTTTACGGTTTGTTTGAGAACCTGATTCAGATACACAACGGGTTCGTGTGAATCTAAGTAATAGTATGTAATAGTTAGCGATTTAGTGTGTAGGGTTTAGGGTTTCGGCTATGTATTGAATTACATTTTGTATGAAAGTGTTGTGTTTTGTGTTATTTTATCAGACAATGTTCACTTACATTTTGTATTTACGTTTCTTCTTGCGTTATGGATTATAGAGAATTTGACGTTTTATAATAACACTTGATAAAAAAATGTAGAAGTTTTATAATACTAATTAAAAAAATGTTGACGTTTTATGCTAACACTTGATAAAAAAATGTAGAAGTTTTATAATACTAATTAAAAAAAATATTGACGTTTTATAATACTAATTAAAAAAATGTTGACGTTTTATACTAACACTTGATAAAAAATGTAGAAGTTTTATAATACTAATTAAAAAAAAAGTTGACGTTTTATAATAATAATTAATAAATAAAAATGTTGCCATTTTTCTAAATATATTAAATAAAAAATTGACGTTTATATACCTTCCTTTTATAACAATAAATAATAATAAATATAAATGTTTATATTTTTTTATTTTAACAACATTTTAAAAAAAAATATATAAAGTTTTTTTTTAAATAATATTTCACCCACTTGAAAACCCTCCATACCCTTCAAATTTATTCCACACAAAAGAGCCAATGATTGGGCAATCATTGGCTGACACCCAATCATTGACAAATAATAGGATGTGTGAAAAAGTAACCAAAAGTAAACGTATAGGGCAATGAGGGACTTATCAGGTGGGTCCATTTTCAGGTGTATAGGGCAATGAGGGGTGTATAGGGTTAGGGGATGTGTGAATAAATTGAGGGGGATGTGTGGATAACCAAAGCCTATTTTTAATGCTTGAACTCGAATTGTGAGTAGTTAATTTCTAAGCCCAAGCTAGCTCAGCCCAAATAATGGTTATGCATATAAATAAGGATAATAATTATATAAATAATACTTATTAAACAAGCTAAGTTCAGGGTTAAAAATGTAATAACTAGAGTAGCCCGAATTTTAGATATCTCTAAACGATTTGATGTTGAGCTCTTGTAAAATAAACGAATTGCGCCCCCACCTTAGTTGAGCTCAATCTAGACTCATTTACATTCCCAAAAAATATGAAATTTATGTAAAAGAAGATGGATCAAAGAAGTTAAATTAAAGATATAAGGGTGTACGGTGTGGCATGCGGCAAGGGGCGGCAAATAAGTTTGCCGATCGGCAAACACCGCCGCCGACATTTTGGCGACGCGGCAAACATCACGAATCGGGGACATGTTGCCGACTTGGGAAAGATGGAATGTTGAAGGTGGGCCAGCCTTTAACGGTAATATTACCGTTTAAATAAAAAAAATATTTTTTCTTTAAAAAATTAAACTATAAATATCAAACCAAACCATTAACCAAATACCTTCAAATATATACCCAACCAAACCAAAAAATACCACCAATTCTTCCCAAAAATTTACAATACAAAATGGCGGATGAACTCCCGTTATGGTTCCCACCCATGAGTAGCGACGATTCATCCGATAGTAGCATTCTTTTTTTTTTCAAAATCTCATCGAAGAAGCCGAACTTCAAGATACGGGCACATCTAACCGAAGGAGATATATTGAACGTCAACATGAGGAGGGGCATGAGACACTCATGGCGGATTATTTTGTCGAAGACCCGAAGTACAACGAAGATATCTTTCGGCATAGGTTCCGTATGTCGAAACGTTTGTTTCTAAAAATTGTGGCCGATGTGGAAGAGAACGACCCGTGGTTTGTAGAGGCCCCCGATGCGCGAGGTAAGAAGGGCTTTACGCCCTTGCGAAAGGTGACATCGGCTATTAAACAGCTCGCTACTGGTAACACTCCAGACGAGAACGACGAGTACTTGCATATGGCCGAAAGAACTTCCCGCGAGTGCCTAGAATATTTTTGTGACACGGTTTGCAAAATATACGGTCCAGAGTTCTTACATAGACCGACAAGACACGACATGGCACTTTTATACCAAGCTCATGAGGAAAAACATCACCTTCCAGGTATGTTCGGTAGCCTTGATTGCACCCATTTCGTTTGGCGTTTTTGTCCGACAGAGTATCGAGGCCAATATATGCGAGGAGATCATCGATACCCGACTGTTATGCTCGAAGCGGTTGCTTCTCAAGACTTATGGTTTTGGCATGCTTTTGCCGGTCCACCGGGTTCTCAAAACGATATCAATGTTCTACAATAATCTCCGTTATTTTTAACGGAACGAAATAGAACCGCGCCAAAATGTCCATTTTACGTTAACAACCATTTATACAAACGTGGTTATTTGCTCGTGGATGGAATCTACCCTTCGTGGTCCGTGTTTGTGAAGTCGATCCCTTACCCTCACGAAGTAGACGAAAAGAAATTCAAGAGGCAACATGAGGCGGCAAGAAAAGACGTCGAACGGGCTTTTGGTGTTTTGAAGGCGAAATGGGGTGTATTGAGTCGACCGATGCGAGCAAGATCCGTTAAAAAAATTAGGAGTGTCGTGTACACGTGTATTATTTTACACAACATGATTTTGAAAGATGAAGGAAAGGCGATAGCACCGGTGCACATTCGGGATCCTTCGGTCGAGCCCGCTCTAGACGATACGGTGTTGGGCGAGTTGATGGATGAAGACACGCATTGGAGACTCAAACACGATCTCATAGATCATCTCGCAAGTCAAGATTTACCCCATCTTTTGGTCGATTCCGATGAAGACTAGTTTAAATTGTTTCAAGTTAATGTAATTTTATTGTTTTTTAATTTAGTGTAACTTTGATGTTTTTAATTTAATTTATGAAAGTTTATTGTTTTTTAATTTAATGTATTTATTCTACATTTATTAATATTAAATAAAATAGTGCACAAAAAAAATAATAATAAAAGTTTACCACTTCAGCAAGTGTTTAAACCGTTGCCAACACTTTTCAGCAAAGTTTAAACACTTTTGCCTGATTGACATGGCGCGCTCTGATTGGTCGGTTTTTTAGTTTACCACTCCAAAGTGTTTAATCACTCCTTACACCCTAAGACTAAGGGGCTGTTTGTTTGTGTCTGAATGGAACCATTCAGATGTTCACATCTGATTCGGTCAG